>NW_015386501.1:791449-870109 GCF_001527695.2 Protobothrops mucrosquamatus | reverse complement strand
GATCCGGACGATTCCGGATCTCTTAACCTTCCGCCGCGCCCTCAAGACATGGCTTTTTCAACAAGCGGGCCTGACCTAGGGTGAGTTTTAAATAGGGATAATTTTTAACGATTTTAAAGTTTCAGGGGATTTTTAAGGATAATTTTAATTGATCGGCCTGTTTAAATATTTCTTTTTAATTCGGCTTTTAATTATTGTAATTGTATTGTAGTTTTTACGAGGCTGTTAGCCGCCCTGAGTCCCATGAGGAGAAGGGCGGGGTATAAATTAAATTATAAATAAATAAATATAAATAAATAAATTTTAATGCATTTAAAAATAAAAATAAACACATTCCTTTTGCATTCTTAAATGTTATACAACTTCTAAGCATTATTTGGTAGGGTTCAGAATATTTTAGAAAGCTTTCACTCTTTGGTACATTCATGCCAAATCACCTGTGTGATTTGCATTTCAAACCCAGGTGCCTTTGATAGCTTGCTCTAGAAATCATATTCCTTCAAGCTGACTCAGCCATATTCCAAAAACAGACTGAACAGACCCTGATGAGATATGATTAAAAAAGTTTGAAACAGACAGACAGCTGAAGTTGATCAGAATTATAACTTCAGCAAAAATAGTGTAATTTTGATCAAATGTCCATTAGCGAAATATCCATAACTTACCGACTTAAATTACACCCAAAGTATAGTAAAAAAGAATAATTATTTAAATAAGCCCAGTTAAAGCACAATCAATTTGAAGCCATGCTATCCCTCTTTTATTCTTATCTGTCTTATGATCTAATACTGGTAGTCTCTGAGTTATGACCATTCGTTCAGCAACCAAGGTTACAGCAACACAGAACAAACGGTATTTACACATGGTCCCCAAAGTTATGGCCATTGCAGTACCCTGCAGTTACATGATTAAAATCCAGGTGCTTTGGCAGCCCATCCACACAGCCACAGGGGTACTTCAAATGCCCCCCACCTGTCTATCTGCCCTCCCCATCTCTACCTTTTTGGCTGCTCTATATAACAGCAATCCTTCGCACCTTAAGCCTCACACCGCAGCAAACTACCCAGCATCACAGCACAAAGCCCCAGCCACCCCCACCACCCTGCACTCTGCAGGCTCTGCCACATCTACCTGACCTTTACCATCTTCCACTGCAATGAGGCTTGCCCAGCCTGGCCTTATTTGAGGCAGCTACTGGCCATGCCAGGCCTTCTTCCCAAGGCCACTCACACTGTTCTCCAAATAGTATGCACCACACATCCCTCTTTCCCAAACTTTCCGTTACTTACATAATTCCTACTTTCCTTCCCTGGCATCTGCATGCACACATCTGCTCCCTCCTTCCCTCATCTTTCTGCTCTCACATGCACCCCATGCCCTCCAACCCAGCCTCCCTGTGTTCATATCACAGCATTTCCTCCCCCAACTTGTGCATGGGCCTGCATGGGGCCTTCCACCTTCCTGCAGCACTCCTACACTGCTTGCTTGGGAGTCCTACCCACTTAGCAAGCAATAATACATCTTTTATTATGACAACAACTGGGACTGGCTGGATTGCTGTCGGTAAGTAATGTGGTCATATGACATCGTACTTCACAACTGTTTCACTTCATGATGGCAATTCCTGTCCCAATTGCCATTGTAACTCAACGGTTACCTGTACTGTAATAGAACAGCTCTTTATTTATTAAATCATATTTTTCTGTTGTTTAAGTTAGATAATTCCAATTTATTTGTAATACCCCAAGCAATTGTTTGGGTTTCAAATATTGGTTTGTACTCCATAATTAAACTACGATTTCCTGATTCATGTACAGATATTTATTCTTAGCCCAATAAATCAAGACTTATTGGACTAGAACAATTATATCTAGATCACGTCTTAGTTAATGCTTGAAAACTGGCACTATTTTTTAGCTATAGTAGTTTGAACAGTTGGCCATTACTGGAAAAGTTCACCATATACATTGGCATATTCATTAGGTTAATTTATTTCTAGTAATAATAATAAATTTAAACATTTCCATATATGCTTAGGATCAATACAAATAAAAAGAAAGATAAAAACATGTTCAATTTATTATACAAAAAGTTAATACAAATAACCCATCTCTATAATTCTGCTTTCAGATATGTGGATAATTTAAAAACACCACCATGGTTACTTGCCATTTTTCAGAGAAATAATAATATGGTTTTGTTGATACTGAGATGAAAGTAACATTTGACCTAACTTAAATAGTTATGTCTTAGTTTAAAAATATGTAATGTAACACTATTATATACTGTAAAATACCTAGGATATTATTTATTTTTTTAGGAATTTGATTCTGAGATGAAAAAAATAATATACAAGACACTTCGATTTGTTGCTCATTATTATGGTGCATCCTTAGCGGTATGTATGATTATATTTCCAAAGTACAATCCAACTGATACTAAATCCTTTTTGAGTCTATTGGTTTCACTGAAAATATAAACTTACTGTATAGCAGGAATGAAAAAAGTAAATCTCATCTTACAAAATATATATTTTAAAAACAGTCCTATAAATGTCAGATACAATTACATATAGAATGCTATTTAATATTGAGCCTGCCTGATTTAAAAAAGATATGCAGTAAGAGAACATAAATGAATGAGCAATTCAGTTATGTGCCAGATGGAAAAAATTGGCACATTTTATTTACAAAATAAATTACAACCAAAGGAAATATGAAAATAAGTTTGTAACACTATGGATAATGAAATGGATAGTATAGGTCTAAATGGGTAGTATGGATAGTATAGGTCTAAATCTAGAGCAGGGCTTTTCAACTTTTTCACCAATTGTACCACTTTTAGGACATGGCAATATTCAAGTACCACCTAGCAAGGTGTCAAAAACTTGATCACCCAGAAAAAAAACCCCAGTTCAAAGTTGCAATTGCACTAAAATGACTTATGACTATTTTTCACGCTTATGATCATTGCAGCATGCCCAGGGTCATGTGATTTATATTTGGATGCTTGGCAACTGATTCATATTTATGATGATCACAGTGTCCCAGGGTCATGTGATCCCCTTTTGCAATCTTTTGACAAGCAAATCAATGGCAGGGCTGCTGGTGGCCAAGTGCTAAGGCGGGACTTCCTTCCCCCCCCGCCTCCTTCCCTGCCTCCTTTTCTCATTCCCATTTCCTTTTGAAGGAAGAATTTATATTCTCTATAACATTTATAGAGTTGACATCCCAAATCCTCTTCCCATACATTTTCTGTGCTTTTTAAGGGAACCTGTCACATTTGCTATATTAGTTTAAAATATTAACATTAGGATAATAATGATTTTAAAAATTAATACATATGTTTAAAAGGGGATAATATTTAACTCTTTAAAGGAGATAGACATGAACCAGTCTTTAAATCTTATTTGTGTTAAGAATAAATGAGTTCTTAAAATCATAGAAATATTATGTCTGCATCAAAGTGCATGTAGTCCTCGACTTTCGACCACTATTTAGCCCAGAATTTATGTTGCTGAGAAATTTGTTAAGTGAGTTTTGTCCCATTTTACAACTTTTCTTGCCATATTTGTTAAGTGAATTACTGCAGTTGTTAAGTTAATAACACAATCACTAAGTGAATCTGGCTTCCCCATTGAATTTGCTTGTCAGAAGGTCACAAAAGGTGATCACATGACCCCAGGACACTGCAACTGTGGTAAGTATGAACCAGTTAACAAGCATCTGAATGTAAATCACATGACCATGCGGATGTTACAATGGACATAAGTGTGAAAAATGGTCATAACTCACTTTTTTCAGTGCCGTTGTAACTTCAAATTGTTACTAAATGAACTGTTCTAACTCGAGGACTACCTGTATGGGCTATAGAAATCAGTGTATGTTCGCTCATGATAAAAGAGGGGCAAGTTTTGAATGGGCTGGGAATGACATTTTACTATGTTTGCTGTGAAGAATATAACCCAAATTGTTATGTTCTTTTCTCAGTTTACTAGCAAATCAGAAGCTCTGTGGTTGAAAACACGTGCACTTATTAACCATTTGGCCTTTGGTTTTGACAGAAGGTAAGTTACATGATTTTATACAAATGGCAATCCTGTCCAAAATGTTCACTAAGTAAACGTAAACAGATTTTTAAGGCAACTCTTCCGTTTGATCAAGGATTCTTGCCCTCAAATACTGGCCACAAAATTAAGATTTATGAAATAAGCAAAGTTGCAAGTGTTGGAAATGTTTTAAAATAAGGCCTTTGTATCGAGAATATTTTCCTGCTTTAAATGAGCAAAGCATTTGTAACAAGTGGGCATTTGTTAAACAAGTAGCACTGTGCAATCCCAGGAAAACCACCGTTTCTTTAAAGAGCTGCAGGCAGGAGTTATATTTATGCCTTCACACGCTTCAAAGTACTTTTTGGAACTGAATATGAAGAATTGCATAGTCCTGCTCATATAGGCTGCAAATTAAACTCTTGGACAATGTTTATAACTAATTTATTCTGTTTTGTATTTTTAAAGCAAATCCATGTCAGTGGATCCAAGTAAACCGCTTTTTATTCCAGCAGGAATGGACTCCCTTAGTCAAATAGGTTGGTAATCTTTTTTTTAATTTGGTTGACTGTAGTATAGTTATTGTCCATGCAGATTTAAGAATGTAGAGAATACAGGGATGAAACAGACAAAATAAAAGTGGTTCTGAAACATCAAAGAATGCATTTATGTATAATATCATTGAAGTAGATTGCAAAATGTTTGAAAGATTCAAACATTTTCTTCAATACTATTCTAATTATGTAAATTACAGTGTAATCCTACAGATATCTTAGTCAGTAGTAAGTCTTACCGGTACTGAGTTCAGTAAGAATTACGCTCAGATGTTAGCAGTGGTACAGCAGTTTCAATGTTCTGAATTGCCTCAGCCATCTGAATGTTCACTGGATGATTTGAATCAACTACATTCTCTAAGCCCAGCCTATCTTACAGGGATCTAGAGAAAATGGGAAGAGACAACAGATGGCAGATGGCTTGCTTCTCTTTTAAACTGTTGAGTAAATATTATTACAAATATTTTTAATAATTGTTAGGACCCCCTCCTGCTGCTGATAGTGACATTGGAAAGTTGAATGCACAAACACCTTTGGATTTATGGAAAAAAGTTTTTGCAAAGATATTTCCCCCAAAGGTAGGCGTATTTCTAATTTCTATATTAGAATATATTGATTTTTATTATTAAATATTAATGATGCATTAAATTACCTCTAATTAACCCAAATTGTTAATTCCATTCACCACAGCTTGGGCCAATAAAATATGACTGAATATTATTAAGAACAAAGGAACTTAAGAAGTCCTATGGAGACCCAGCCTTTCAGATGATGTTGCAGCAATCAGTGTTGCCTAGAAGATGATTACAACCTAGGGCCTTCATCATAAATTGCCATATATATAAATGAGCTGCAAAGCAAAAAACAGATACTCCTATAGGAGTATTCACTTCACTGTTGACTGAATGCCTTCTTGCATTTTGCTTGAAATATTGCAGAGATAAAGCTGTTTTTCTGCCTATTACTTATAGACATGGCAAAAAGCCCATCCTGCTTTGAATTCTGTGCAATCTAATAAACCAATCTATGTGATATCCTAATCAGGACTATCTAATGTTGTGAAGGACGTTACCATTTTTTGGTGCTAAAATAATCAAATTAGAGCCTGCTCCCCCTTCCCTCCACCTCTGAATACAGATTTGTCCAACAAGCACACCAACATCTCTGGGTTGTTTCGGGCAACTCTTTATTAGTAGAGCTAGAAGGTGGCTCGGGTGCACCACAAGTAAGTTTGGATCCCCCCCTCCCCATTTTAGCTGCTTCAGCCAACCAGGTAGGCAATTGTTCTACTATTCAGGACAGTGATGAATGCTGCCTTTAGGAAAACTGTTGCCATGCAACCACTGCTCTGAAACCAAGCTCTAGATTCTTATATTTCTTTTAATTATCAGTCAGTCTCTAGCTTCCTATTTTTAGGAAGTTTTGAAGGTGGTGTTTGGTAAGCTCTCAGATCCATCTCTCTTGGTCTGATTTTTTTCAATCAATATTAGTGTAAATTTAGACCTGTAACAATATAGAGAATGTTTCTTACCACTTTCTGTGATTACGGTAATTTATTTTGGCAAATAAAGTTATTTGTTCATCTTGCTTGTAGTAGATCAGCGGTTTTCAACCTATGGGTCGCGACCCCATTTGGGGTCGATTGACCATTTCACGGGGGTCGCCAAGTAAGGCTGTCCGCCATTTTTTTCCCCTTTTCTGGCGGGTGCCTTACCTCCCTTGAGCTGGGCCAGCTGGTGGTCGGCCTGCTCCGTCTCTGCCGCTTGCCAGCTACGCCTCGTCCGGCGCAGGGGGCGGAACCACGCATGCACGGCGTTCCCGGGCAGGGAAAGTCCTCGACTTACGACCGGTTGGGTAGTCCTCGACTTACGACCGGTTTAGTCCTCGACTTACGACCGGTTTAGTCCTCGACTTACGACCGGTTGGGGGTCGCGGCATTAAAAAGGTTGAGAACCACTGTAGTAGATCTATCAAGATCTTTGAAACTATTACCTACAGTATGAGTTATTGATGAGGAGATTCCAGACCTTAGCTGCAATGTATGGCTTTTGCCTATTTGTAGTCCTCTTTGGAGTACCAGACTCAATAAAGATGGACACCCTTTCAATATCTCCTGAGACTCCCAAAATATATATATATAAATGTGTTTAATAAATAAATAAAACTCAAAATTGGGGTGGTCTATTAGACCAGATTCTTATCATGCTGTAGTTCCCCTTGTCTAAAGGAGGCAGCTATGCAAGAAACTTTTCATTAAACTGGAAGATCTGTGAAATTATAGGACAGTCTCAAATGAGGGCTCCTTGGAACTCTCTGAACTTGGTTGTTTCCCTTCAGACTCAAACTAAGTAACATCATCAGTGCTAGAGTTTGCTTTCAGTTTATATTCTAGTAGTTTGCCCTCTTAGCGTTGCTGGGAGTGATCTTGGAGTTCTTTGGTTGGGCTGTTTACTGTTAGCTTGTTTGGCAGTTCCTTGATCGGAGTATTGTTTACTTCTCGATTGTTGGCCTGATGTTGGCCTGATTGTTGGCCTGATGTTAATCTTGGGGTTAATCTATGCTGATCTGGGTCTTGATTGCTGGGAGGGGAGGTGTTTTGGTCTTTTTATTCCCTTTTTGGCTGGTTGATTGTCTGTTTTGCACAGTATGTAGATATTGTATATGTCTATGTTTCTATTGATGGCCAATTTGTCAGAGTGCAATGCTTTCAGGAATTTTCTAATGTTTTGGGACTTGGCTTGGTCTAGGATAGTCACAGTTTCCCAGTTAAAATTAGGGTTAAGTCTGTACATATGTTGTAAAATTTAAGAGTTTTCATCATGTCTACAACAAAACAACCAAGCTCAGAGAGCACTAAGGACCCCTCATTTCAACCCTGAGCTGCAAATCTACTTTATTGGTACAGTCTCAAATATTTTGTTTCTGGAAAAGGTTATTGAGATGGTGAGCCATCATTGCTGCAGATGTTACACTTGGGCTTTCAACTAAAATGGAGTAGCAGGCTTACTCTCCTTCATGGTAATGGCCAACGGCCAAATTTGGTTCAGCTTGCCTGTCCATTCAACCTAGATCCTCAGAACCCCATCAAGCAACTGGATTTTAAAAATATTCCATTGATTCCAGTGGGACATAAATATTTTTTTCAGATCTAATTTCTCCATACTAGGAGAAGTAGATTGAGTGAGATTGTGGAAGACTGTCAGTATGCCTTGTCTGTTTAGTATAAAAATATATGTGCATATATTATATACATTTATAAACATAGACCCTTTACTTGCCAATAGAATTCACTGTCATTCTAATCATAGTTGTGTATATTCCACCCCCTCCCCGTGCCAACAAGAATGAAGCCCTGAGTGCTCTTTATTGCATTCTCAATAACTTGCAAACTACCCATTCGGAGGGGGTTTTCATTGTGGTAGGAGATTTCAATCAGATTGACTTGAAAGCATACCTCCCTAATTTTCATCAATATGTGGATTTTGCTACTAGAGGTGTGAATACTCTGAATTTAGCTTACTCTAACATCAAGAAAGCATTTCAGGCTGCCCCTCGCCCTCATTTTGGTTCTTCAGATCATCTCTGGTGCTTATGCCAGTATATAAGCTTTTGTTAATTAGAGAGAGAGACCAACTATGAAACAGGTGAGAGTGTGGCCGGCAGGAGCTATGGAAGCTCTACAAGATTGTTTTGGGCCCACAAATTAGAACATATTTAAAGAGGCTACAACGAATGGACAACATACTGATGTGAACGAGAATGCTTCTACGGTGTCTGCTTATATTCAAAAGTGTATGGAGAATGTCAGTGTTCTTAAGACTATTGTTACGTGGGCAAATGAGAAACCTTGGATATCTCAGGAGGTCCATGCGATGTTGAAGGTGAAAAACTCCCAGTGGTGGGATTCAAATACCTGAACAACCAGTTATCTGTGTGACTGCCGCTTCCAGAAGTCCATTCTGGGCCTGGGCCTCCGAGGCTCAGAATGGACTTCTGGAAGTGGCGTCCACACATTTCCGGCAGTCCGTTCTGGATCTTGCGAAAAAGAGCTTAGGGCATCAGCCGGTTCACCAAAGTGAACAAAAAATTAGCTGCCGGTTCTACCGAACCGATGCAAACTGGCTGAATCCCACCACTGCAAACACTGCTTTTAAATGTGGCAGCACTTATCAAAGTAAGAGCTGATTTGTGATGTCCTATAAAACAGGGCCTATAGTCAGAAAGTGCAGAATTTTTTTCAAGATCCTATGTACCCTAGATGTATGTGGCAAGGTATTCAGGTTATTACTGACTATAAGGTAGCTTCCCTGACATGTAAGAATGATATGGATTTTCTTAATAATCTAAATATGTTTTTTGAACAGTTTGAGGCCTCAAATAACATTCCAGCAAGGAAGGCTGTTCCTTTCCTGATAAACAGGTGCTCAAGTTTCAAGGCACATTTGAGTTAAGCAAGTAAATAGCATTACTTTTGTATTTTTTATTTTATATTTTTAGAAAGTAGGTATTTTCAAAGAAGCTAGGGACCCAGCTCAGGATCCACAATATGCTGAATATGAAGTTGATGCCATGCGAAGTCAAAAAAATGAGGTATGTTGTTATGCTATTATTGTGGCCATATTTTCTATAATAAAATCTGGATAATTTATGTGGTGTTTCTCAGCTGCTATAAATATGCCCAAAATCAGTGAAGTTGAGCTTTCCTGCTCAGAAATCCTCTTTTAATCACAAAGGAGATATTTTTTTCCATATCCCTGTAAATAATAATTTCCTAACATAGCATACAACAATTTGAGTTACTATAGAAAGAAAGCAGATAAGGACTTCTGGGGTGAGGAATAGTCAGCTAGCACATCTCCAAAGGAGCAGCGAAAACTTCAGTGTCACAACTGAAGGACCGGCAAGGAGACAGGTCCTGCGAAATCTCTCTAAAATATATTTATCCTTGGGTAGCTTAATACAGGGATCTTCAAACTTGGCCCTTTTATGACTTATGGACTTCAACTCGCAGAATTCCTCAGCCAGGCACACTGGCTGAGGAATTCTGGGAGTTGAAATCCACAAGTCATAAAAGGGCCAAGTTTGAAGACCCCTGGCATAATATTAGTAGTTTCTAGAAAAATGTTTGTTTATATATATATTAACCCAAATACATCTATGCAATCTCTGTGGAAAATCTGTCCCTTCCATTAAGGTGATAGAATCATAAATAAGAATAATCCATTCTGAAATCCACATTGGGTAACTGGCATGATAGTACAGTCTGACATTTAGAATTGCTAGGCCATACCTTTTTTCCGAATCTTGCAAATTCTTGAATTTCTTTCTTGGAAACAAGAAACAAATAGACTACCCTTATTTGTTTGTGCCGTTCATTCAGTATCTTATTCTCAATAGGGGTTAAAATAATTTGAAATAGAAATTTTAGTCTTGGTAAAATATTCACTTTAACTGCTATAGCTCTTTCTAATCAGGACAAATTTTATTTCTTCTATCTTCAAATATCAAATATTATATGTTTCCAAACTGGGAAATAATAATTCTTGAATTGTTATTTAGCCTTTTTTAGCAGTAAAGTTAATGCCAGTTAGCCAATTCATAAATTGCTTTTCATCTTCTGTTAAACTCCATATCAAGATCTAAGTTTTCTCTTTATTAATTTGAGACATTTTCATCAATGTATATAGTAGTGATGGTGAACCTTTTAGAGACCCTGTGCCCAAACTGCAACCCAAAACCCACTTATTTATTGCCGGGTGCCGGGTGGGCATGGCCCATTGGGTGGACGTGGCTATGGCGGTCATAGCAGGCTGGGTGGGCATGGCCATGGTGGGTGTGGCCACCTCGATGTTGCTTGTGGGGAGGGATGCCTGTGGGGGCTGAGCAGAGTTGGGGATATCCAGGGGGTCGATGGCAGGTGGGGTGATGGGCAGGAGGCTCATCCTGTGGGGTAAGGCGAGGCAGGGCAGGGGTGCCATAAACTTTCCCACCTCCCACGTGGGCAATGCTTCTTCTGAGATAAGCCCACGTGCGCCTTCACACGTCTGGCAACGTGGAAGTACGAGCATTCAGAGAGAAACTCCTCAAGAAAAAGAGCGCGCACATACTCCCCCACCCAGCTGGGGCTTTTCCAGCCCCACCCTCTTCTTTCAAGGTGCCAAACACCCTGCTTCCATTGAGACTGCGGCAGGGGGAGGAACTGGTGGCCTAGCAACAGAGACATGGAAGCGGTAGGCCGGCTGATGCGTACCGGCAGCAACAACAGTAGCCCTGTGCAGTGAAAGGGGCGCATGCAGTTCGGGCAGTGTCAGTGGGGGTGGGGAAGCGGCTGCTTCCTGGAAGATGGGGACCAGAGTCAGCTGCAGCAGGCAGGGGATAATAAAAGCTTAAAATAAAAATCTAAAAAGGGCCGACACTTTCTGACCAAGGGGGCACAGAAAGGATGGCATTTGTGGAAGGGGGGCTACACAGTAACACTGGTTTGACAATGGTGGAGGAGACGAGGTTTAGGCCATGCACTTAAAGGGGGCGACCCCCACCATGCTTGTTTGGTTCTTCCCAAGAAGTTCCAGCATCGCTTTGAGCCCCGCGTTCTCACGGCCCACAGCAGTTTGTTGCCAAGGCCGTGTTGGAGTCGGAGCCCCCAAATGGAGAAAGTGGGTGTCCCGCCAGGCCCAACACATCTGCTAGCAGCAGGAGCCTCCCGGTTCCTCTACTCACCGTGATGGGAAATAGTCCCAGAAGTGTCGCCAGACAGCCCAGATGGAGCGGCACCGCCCGCGAGACGGTGTCTCCCAGTCCAGGTAAAGACAGGCCACGTATCCAAGTGCCAGCAGCCAGCCGTCTGTGAGCAGCAGCACCAGGTAAAGCCCCAGGCAGCACTGGCCTACAAGAGAGGCAGCGGGTGACCCTCTCCTCTGCCTCGCCAGCCCCCGAGCAGCAGCAGCTGTGGCACTCTGAACGTGCTTAGGAGTCTGCCACTCCAGCTGCTCCTGTCCGTGGACAGCCCCAGCTGAGAGGAAGTGGTGGCGCCCTGCAGGGCTGGAGCAGTCGGGGTTTGGGAAGGCAGGCCCACACAAAGCAAGGCAAGTCACCGCCCGCAAGAGCCAATCCGGGCACTGTAACTGCCTGCCCACACCCGCCTTGGGCTCCCTTCACAGCCATCGGCCCACCACCCCATATTAGCCATGACTGCTGGCCAGCGCTGCCTCTCCTGCGACCTCCCCCGCGGCTGGGACACAGCCAAGTTTGCTGCCGCCGCCGGCACCATCCCATCCTCACCCAGCGCCAGGAAGGAGAAGACCCACTGGAGGACGGCGGCCGTTTGGAGGCACTGCTGGAGCGGCAGGCATAGTGGGACAAACTGCAACCACATGGCCAGCGCGACGGTGTCGGGCTCCTACAGGTTGCCTGCCAAGCGCAGCTGCAGCTTATCACAGAGGGACAAGCTCTTCCTCCTGCCCTGCCCGCCCGTAAGGAAGGCACGGCTGCACTGCTGCAGGGGGGAAGGGGCACTTCCCCGATGGCAGCTCCAGGCTGGCTTGCCTTAGACCAGTGATGGCAAACTTTTAGAGACCATGTGTGCTGGGGCAATGGTGCATGCCCACAGAGAGAGCTCCGCATGCCCCCTCTGGCACGCGTGCGATAGGTTTGCCACCACTGATATATATGTTTCATCAACGTTAAGGAGGCACTACAATGAACAATTGTTTTAAAGGTGTGTGCTTATTTGTATGAAATAACAATGTATGAGTATCTATTTGTATAAACAAATGTCAGATTTGAATTCAGTGTTGCAGAGGGACTATTATAGTCTCCTAGCCTTGATTTGACTGTTCCTAAATCCTGGACTACATTAGCATTAAATCAAAGCTAGTTTTGTAAAAATAGGTCCATATAACATATTTTAAAATCATAAACAACTGCATATTTTCTATACAACTTTCAGAATTCTGAATTTCCACACTATATTTAAAGACCTAGTTTAATATAAATGCATCTTAGGGATCACATCATTAGTAGTGAACCAAATTATTATCTTAATGATATAATGTTTATTTATGGAGCTGAAATCATCTGCAATTAAATACATACTCTAGGGTACTTCCACTAGATGACAAATAAATTTGGAACGACAGATTTAGGTCATTAATTGTGATCCTGATTTGTGTATGAATATATGTACATTCCACTGGATTATGACTTTCATAGAGCTCAGATATGTTACTGAATTTATTTTGTCACTTAGAATAGAGCATTCAGTTTAATTGCTTGTCATATACGTTCTTGCTTTTCACTCATTCAAAATGTGATTTGGTGCTGCTTTTATTAACAAAATAGGAAAAATAGGGTAGCAGTAAGATTAATTTTCAATATGATTTAATCTTTTTCCAGGAGTTTCTTAGTTGCAGTGTTCTTTTCTTTTAGAAAGATTGTTATCGTTATTAATGCCGTTGAATATTGCTACAGCTTTTGTTGCTGGTACTATTGCAGGAAAAAATATGGTAATAGACAAGTTTCTGTCAAAAGAAAATTATCTGCAGTTATTTCCCTAAAATTTCCATTTGAAGTTCAGTTATTATAAGATTATTGTAACATTTGAACTGGCTTTTATGAAAACATTTTGGGATTTTTATATTTCATTTGATTTTAAAAGCTGCCAGATAACCCTGAATACATCTGTAAGAAAACAATTCCCTAGCTACATTCAGTTTTTAAATGCTTTAGGGTTTCCCATAATTATATGAAAATTGAGAGTGAAATGGCTGTTATCTTAAGAATAAGTATTAAATGCTTCAGAAAGCTAATCTTTTCCCGCCTTTTTGTAGTTCTTTGTTCCATACATTCTTTTAAAGATAAAGCATTTATAGAGAGAAGAGCATTTATGCTAAAGGTATACTGTCAAATATAATGCTTTGTATTCTGTTTCTTGGAGGTATTCATGCATGGTAGCATTTTAGTTCATGCATTCTTCCATGATCATTTCATGTTGCTCTTTGGACTCAGAATGTCTATCTATAGAGTTTTATATACTTCTCATATTGCTGCTGACATTAGGGACCATGAATTGGAAGCAGTACCAGGGATCTCTATTTCTAACCAAATCTTTCTCAAAGTCAAAGAAAAAAACTGTCCTAGAATGAAACTGTTTGAATTTTCTTTGCATTGATGCTCAACTGCCATGGAAAATGCCTACCATTATTCTAGAATACACCACATGTCCATGTATATCACTTTACTACTTTCTTACGACTTTTTCATTCGGCACATATGTTTTTTCAATTGATAATAAGACTGGCATTGAATTTCAATGAAGTTGCCTTGTAGTGACAGTGAAGAGGCTCAGCTATCAGAAGATACTTAAAATCACAGGATTTAAGATTTTGTTTACTTCAGATTTTCTTAATGCAAATAAGTTGATAGAATAAACCTATATTGTCAATATTATGCACTTCAGTGGTATTGTGCAATAAATATTGTTTATTTATATCATTATCAGACTGTGATACTAAAAAGTAATTTCGGTAAGCTGTACTTAAAATAAGGAAATTCCCCATTCCTAATCCTAACTCAGAATGGTTTACAATCAGTTAACTCAGAATTAAGACTTATTTGATTAGCAGAGATCACAGCTGCAACATAATCTTTTTCCATTTGGAAAACAATTCAAACTAATCTTAGTGCTGCATCCTGAAATGGATGACACTAGATTTAATTTCTAGCTACTTTAAAAACCAATTATAGCTCAGTTGTTTAGTACTTAGTACAATTGTTGATATTTTTCAAGTTGTTTGCATGGTTGTTAGTATTCAAGTCACTTTCCACTTTGTCTGATCAGATAAGTAAATATGCACCTGGAGAACAAGAAGGGACTGAAAAGGTATGCACTCAATTTGAGAAGTTAATTAACAATAGTGCAAAATTTACAGAAAGATATGTCACAAACTAAATCATAATTTATGAAATGCCCATAATTATAAAAAATGTTTTCATTTTATTATAATGCCAAATGGTCAAGTCCACATTTATATTTTTCCATTTTGAAAATTCAAAATCAATTCACTTTTTAACTGTTGACTTACTAAATAAAAAGCTATTTCCATACCACGGTATAGCCCTGGGTAAGGGCTCTTTGAAACTGCAAGTGGTTGATATGAGTGCTCTTATAGTAATAAACTTCAGTAATTTTCTAGCAAATCTTGGCATTGGAATGGCATTCAGAAACAGTATGAAATTAAAAAATAAAACTACAGTTTGCTTAATGTAAAAAATGTACCTGAAAACTCTTTAACCATGGCTTATTCTGTGAATTTCTTTTTCATCATATTTATGATTAAAATGTATGAATATATCACTACAGTATATTATTATTATTATTATTATTATTATTATTATTATTATTATTATTATTATTACTTATTATTATTATTACTTATTATTACTTATTATTAACAGATTTGTATTCCACTTTTTATTCTTTTAATATTTGGTCAACTCAAGGTAACAAACATACCTGGTACTTTTGCCTTTTTCCCCCCAACACAGCAACCTTGTTGAGCTGTGAAAAAATGATTGGCCCCAAGTCACCAGCTGACTTTCATGCCTAAGAAAGGCCTAAAACTCACAACCTCCTTTTTTCTGGTCCAGCACCTTAACCACTATGCCAAATTGGTTCTCCCTGATATTTTCAGTGCAGGGCTTCTTTTCTTCTAGAATGTTCAGACTTATCTTTCATATGTTATGTCATTTTTTTATGTTTTCTGTTTTAAAACTTACATTTATGTATTATTTTGTTATTACACTGATTTAATTTTAATTTAATTTATTAAACTTGTATGCCACATGACTCTCAATTATTCTGGGTAGCTCACAACAGTTGAATACAATTAATAAAACATTAACATACATCTTTATTGATATCAGGTGGGTGTGCTGGGTTCTGCATTGTATTATTACTCATTATATTATTGATATAAGATTCATACTTTCAGTATCCAACAGTTCAAATAAAATTGATGTAGTGATGTAACAGGTATTTCAAATACTAAAATAGCGATATACTAATTTTTAAAGATTTCTGATATATTTTTAATATGTACATGCCATCACTTTGATCAGAAACATGAAGTTAGTGATTAAACTGGTCAATACGTTATGTGAGGGAGATAATTATTATAGTTATCCTTGTTTAGAGGCATTCTTTTTGTGGCTTTTTTCAAACTATTATTTCAGATCTATATTAAAAAAAACCAAGTTCGGGTATTTTTTAATGTGGAAGATATCCAATCTATGATTTGAGCTAAATAGACAATATTGGAATTTTCAACTATTCCTGAAGCATCTGTTTCTCCTTGTCCTGTGCCACTTCTATGAATAAGCTCTTCCCACCACCAAGGCCAGTCCCCTTGAGCACCTGTCATATATACAGAAAGCTACACTTACAAGTTTATGTGTACTAGACAACTCGTAATCTGTTGGGTTA
Source organism: Protobothrops mucrosquamatus (assembly GCF_001527695.2). Lineage (NCBI taxonomy): Eukaryota > Metazoa > Chordata > Lepidosauria > Squamata > Viperidae > Protobothrops > Protobothrops mucrosquamatus. The sequence goes on along the minus strand of NW_015386501.1, from coordinate 854,025 downwards.
TCATTTCAAATATATTTTTTTACTTAAGTAGAGAAACAGAATGACCATAGGTGGGCAAAAAAAAGTAGTGAGATTGGGAGCAACTTCCAACTTCCTGCTGGCTTCCCCATTGGTTTTCCTTGTAGGAAGCTAGCAAGGAGCACTGGAAATGATAGATATGTAATCGTGGTGGCACAACAGCCCTGAAGCAGCCACAACTGCCCAAGTTCAATTCCGTGGGAGTCATGGGTTCCTGGGTTTGGGGTGCATTCTTAAGTTAGCCATTTGAAGTACAGTACATTGATTCAATCATTGTTGCCCTATGATGCACCAATTTGCCCATTGAAGGTTACAAACAATCAGACACAAGAATTTTAGTAGTATATAGATACTTGTAGGATACAGAGGGAAAGGTTTGGGTCTGGTTCAATATGTGCAGTAGAATGTAAGATGAGATGGATAGTTGGATTCATAATATTCACAAGCTGAAAAGTGCAATGCAGTTGTTGAGATCTTGAGATTTAATATTTCACTTTATCTATTTCCCTTTCAGGAATTAGAACAGTACAAAAGAAATGCTGCTAAAACCTGGAAAGAAATAGAATTTGATTCTTGACTGTATCCAGTTTTCAATTTAAACCTATATTTCATTCCTTTAAGTGGATCCAAGTAAGGTTTATAACAGCTGTTTAATATATGAATGAATTAAAAATATTGTACTTATTGTTGTTAGTGATTATATATATATAACTGAAAGGGTACCTGAAAGATCAGCCAACAGCAAGTTAATGTCCTATAGGTGGCTAGCATAGCGAGCCATTATATTCAAACTTTGTGTATGTATATTCAAACTTTATGTATGTATAGATTATCTGGTGGCTACATTGAAGTAAAAGTTTGAGTAAATAATTACTGTAATTGTATAACATTGTGGTATGTTGTTTACCAGCTGAGCTAAATAAATTTTCCATAAATTTTCTACAAATCAGCACATGCAATAAATGTTATGTTTTAAACCAGGGGTGTCAAACTGGCGGCCTGTGGGCCCGACGCGTCACATGGAAGCCACGCCCACCCCATTGCCAGCAATGGCAAAACCGGCCCGATACGTTGCGTGGCGTCATGTGATGTCGCGAGTTTGACATGCCTGTTTTAAACTATTGAACAGTGCTAACACATTTAGTTCTGTTTCTTGCAGACTGTTTTTGTTTAAATTGAGGAGCGCACCGATTTTACTGATCTTAGCAAAAGTATACTTGAAAATAAGAAAATTCATGTGTACGTTTTCACACATTAATAACTTAAACCAATTAAACTGCATTGAAAAGTATGCAGATTTTAAAGAAAGTTTTCAGGTCAAGATAAATTTCTCATGCATATATAAATACATATATATGACATTTTTCGTAACAATTTCAATAAAAGGTAATTGTCCATGCATAATCCATGGCTATGCCTAACTGGTTTGTAAGATACAACTAACATCAATTACATCGATCCACTGGTTAACTGAGGACATAAATTTGTCTTTTCGATACAAGTAGTCCTCGTTTAGGGACTATTTGACAGTGCTGAAGGAAGAGACTTACAGCTTGTCCTCGAAATTGAGATCATCATAGCATCCCCCTGGTCACATGATCACAATTCAGGCACTTGGCAACTAGCTCACAGTTATGACGGTCACAGCATCTTGCAGTCACATGATAACTATTTGTGACCTTCCCTGCCAGCTTTCAACAAGCAAAGTCAATGAGAAAGCCAGTAGGTGGTCAGAAATAGTAATCACATGACATCACACCTAAGGACCACACAGGATTTGCTTAATGACCTCACTGGAACTGTTGTTAAAAGTGAGTGTACTCACGACGACATTGTTTAGAACAGAGATCCCAATCCCAATTACCATTGGTAACCAAGGACTAACTATTGAAGAATTAATATCTTAGCAAAAATAAGGGTAATAATAAGAGCATGGGGAATCTGTTTCTATTGTCCAGCTGCAGTTTCCAGTTTGAAGGGATGTTGTTCAAAAGTATGTGTACATCTAAAAATATTAAACTTTGTTTCAAAATCAAATAAATATGTAATTACCAGAACATTTTAATTCCAATAAAGCCTTGTCTTATTCCTTTCCTGGCTTGGCACCAATCTATTTTGCCATGTTCCATCTGGACTGCAGCTTATCCTGTACTGTATATACAGTAGGGTTTTCCATTTCCATTTTCTGAAGGGCATTCCACTGCTTATTAAGGTTAACACAATTAAAGGCCTTGCTATAATCTGTAGAGCCCATATTGTATTGTTTAGTTTTCTCAATTATCCAGTCTACATCAAAAAGCTTTCTTGTTTCTCAACCTATTCTGAAAATCCAGCTTCAATATCTGGCATCTGCCTTTCCATTTAGAGATCTAATCTGCATTGAATGATCCTAAACATTATTTTGCTAGTGTGTAACTTAACAATATAATGTAATTGGCACTCTCTTAAGTCTCCTTTCTTTTGCTATTGTATGTACAGTAGACTGACCTCTGTTATCTTTGTGTTGTTTTCCAGATTGACTGACATAGTTTAGTTAGAATCTTTACAGATTTTTCTTTTGTTACTTACCATATTTCTTGAGATATTCATCAGTTCTCATAACCTTGAGATTTGGTAATGACCAGACTACCAATCAAACTTCATCTTCTAATACATTTGAGGTTGGAATCTCCTGAGTTCTGTGGTCTTTTTGAAAAAAAAATTCTTGTTTTTCCAGTCAGTTTCATCATCAATATTGTAATGCTGCATCTTGCTATTCTAACAGGTCCCTTTGTTAAGTTTCTTCTTGCCTGGCAGCATCAGCAACTAAATGTCCTGAATGGGTTAATTTAGCCACAGTATAAAGATGTTTAATACTCCAGAAGATTTTCAGCTCTTCCTCACTTGCATATTAAGTGCTATCTGACCTGAAGAGTACATCTCCTAACACAACATCATCACTTATCTAACCATGTGCTTTCTTTAGTAAAATACAGGTCTGGTTAACCATTGCCTTCTCCCCCACAGTGTGAATTGATGCCTTGCTGTTCTCATTCAGCATCTTCCAAAGCACTACAGTGTGATATAGGCTCCTGCTTGCTTTAGCTGGGTGACTTTCATGACTTGCAATTAACATGCTGCTCAGAAAGTTATATATAGATAAAGCATGTCCTTCTCAGCTATATGTTAATTGCTGAGTGGGGTGGTATTCACTGGCTTTGAGCCGGTGCAGTATAAAAAAAATCCAAATTTGTAGCAGAGGACAAATCTCTTGTACCAATCTCAAGACCAATGATGGCTGGGGGGGGGCTTAAACTTTTAAAAGTTCTAACAGCAGCTGACGAACTGTAAAAATCCTTACATTGTTCTTATGAACAAGTTCTGGAATCAGCAATAACATCTGATCAGCTGTTTTGTCCAGATATACAGCAGATTGATAGAGCTAGGAAATTCTGGGGGTCACAATCCCCAAACATCTCAAGTATATTAAACTGAAGAAAGACTGGTTTAAAAGATAAACTACTCTAATCGTGATTTTTTTTTCTATGATTCAATTGGAATTTACCTTCCCAACTTCTAGTAGAAGGAATACTACAAAAAGACCGATTTCTGTCTGGATAGTAAAAGAGAGTTACCTCAATTTTTCCAGATATATCCTCTTTAAAAGCTTCTTCTGGCCACGTTTTTAAAAAATATCTGATATTTTGTAACTCCTGATGATTTCCCATTCTTTGAAATCTACTCTAAGGGCTAGTGAAATGGGGTGCCTGCTGACTGCATGCTGGACATGCTGGATGCTGAATATGCTGTTGGAAAGATATGTGTCTTAGTGGCATCCACAAGACCAGAGCCAATACCCATGAGGGCATTGATGAAGTTCCTCTGTAGTGGTTCATGTTTGGGAGGAACAACTGAAACATCAGCACCATCATCCGTGCATGCTACGTAACATGCAACCCGCTAAGGCACTCTAGCACGTAAGGGAAAAATTCAGTTGGGCATCCTTTTTGTTAGTACTTATGGCCAGAACAGATATTTTCCCTCTCTATACTTGTGTTTTTTATTTTTATTTTTGTAAGTGAAGAACTTCCATAATTCTTTTAAATTCCCTTCTGCCAGTTTCAATCCATTTCTCTGATCTATCAGTTTGAACCCGGCCTGAAACTCACTGAGCTGTAAAGCCGCTTCTTACATTCAGTAGCAGGGTCCCATGCTATGTAGAGATATGGGCTATTGTAAGTAACGCCTAAACTAAACTGGAGTGGGGGGGGGGAAATGGGGAGGCTGTAATCTCAAATCCCATCAAACCCAAGCTGAGCTCCAGTGCGGCCTTTGCTAAATTTCTGCCAGGTGGGGGAGGACATGTTGAGCTCCTGTTGAAATTAATGAAGCCTGTTAGATTGCATCTCTGTGACAGATGAAAAGTATGATTGAAAAATGTTGGATAGAGGTAGGTGGTAGGTATGTGTACCAGGTGGCAGTCTAATAAAAAAGGACAGAGTATTTAATTTGTGCTGGAAAGGTAGTCACTGTAGTCCCCCAGATCTTGTAATATCGGTTGTGATTGAAATCACAGCATCTCTCCACATCAGAAATCCCCCTCAAATACAGAGTCCAATTTCACTTTAGTTACATGGTTGAGTCTCAACCCTTAGTAAAGACTGCTTGCCCAGTTGTTATGTACTGGAGAAGAGAAGGAGTCCTGGAAATCTACAATTTTTGTACATTTCAAAATGAAGCAGCTTGCTATTTAGACATTTTTCAGTGTACACTTAGTTCATCACTGAATCCATCACTCAGTAAATTACTAAACTATAGGCAATATTAGCATTATCAGATCCTTTGGTTTTCTGGAGTGATGAAGGCACAGTTTATACCTCAGTTTGGCTATAAATTTACTACAATAAATTTTCAGATAAATCCTTCCTTAGCTTGTCACCTACACATGTAATCTGACTTTCATATCAATAGTATCTGAGAAGTGATTTACACAATTAAGCATAATCATAGGATTTGTCAGCATAATGATAACTGATCCCAACTATTGATGCTCACTATTTAAATGATTGGACAGTTTCCCATCCTCAAAATCAATAGTCTTCTATTTGAAGTCATCTAATATTTTAAACATTATTAGTCCAATTCCAGTTCATAGATAAGGATATTCAGTATCCTTGTTTGCCTTTACTTGTTAACACCTGGATTCTAGACTGAACATAATAATTTCTAAGTTTATACCTGTACGTATAAATCAGCACATCCAGCACACTCCAAAACTCCCGATCTTTAAAATAATGTTTCCATGGGGTACTATGTGCTAGGCTGCATTAACAGAGGGATAGAATCAAGATCACATGAAGTGTTAATACCACTTTACCACTTTACAATGCCTTGGTAAGGCCACACTTGGAATACTGCATACTGGGTGTTTTTAAGAAGAGACTGGACAGCCATTTGTCTGAAATGGTATAGGGTTTCCTGCCTGAGCAGGAGGTTGGACTAGATGACCTACAACAGTGGTGGCGAACCTATGGCACGGGTGCCAGAGGCGGCACTCAGAGCCTTCTCTATGGGCACGTGCGCTGTTGCCCCAGTCCTAGGCCTTCAGCTGGGTTTTATAAAACCTTTTCACTTTAGGCCTCTGCTGCCGTGTGCAAAAAAAAAAAGGTTCAATCAATCAGTCAATTTCAACTTCTCACGGAAAAAAAATGATCTTGCAAAGTTGGAATTGATTGATTGAACTTTTTAGTCCCACCCAGGCTGCCGTTACCACCGCACCCACGCCCACCCAATGGGCCACACCCAGCCAATTGGTCACACCCATCCGGCACCCAACGATGCATAAGTGGGTTTTGGGTTGCAGTTTGGGCACTCGGTCTCTAAAAGGTTTGCCATCACTGACCTACAAGGTCCCTTCTAACTTTATTACTATTACTGCTATTACTATTATGATATTATCCAACAATGTCCTATGACCAAGATTCTTTTATCATATTTACTCATAAATATTGTAAGCCCTCTTAGTTCAAAAGCCTACATTTTCAATGAAAAATCCTTCCTTTCAAAGGGGGCACATTTATAGTTAACTCTTCAGGGTTTCTAGGATATGAATGCAATGCCCCCTGATTAGTTAAGATCTGTCCCAGAAAATATGTCCATAAAACTAGATATGGTTGGAGACCAGAGGATGGGTATTGCCAACATAACTGTATCTCCCTGTCAGCAAGTAATTGTTCCTATTAGGGTTTTGTTGTTTTTATAAATCAGATTAATGTTATCTCTAAAGAACATTCTTACTTGATTCAGCTACAGTACATTACAATACATTTAAAAAGAACCTATGCTCTATCATGCCATTTCATTAGCTCTTGTATAAGCAAGTATTTTCCAGCCTTGATTTGGTTCATGATATTCTCTGTAGTTTATGTTTTTCTGCAGTCATCTGAGAGGATCTTCAGTATTACCACTGAAAGTAGACATCCCTGACCTAAAGTTTATGGTCTGTATGCATTGTCTAGTTTTGCCTATCCTGTTCCAGTGTGGATTTCTAATCCAACTGTGGTTTGAAAGATTAGCACAGATTTAGAGCATAGATTTCTGGCAATCCCTTGACAACATGTGAAGCCACATCTTCAGTGGCATCTATAATAAACTGTGATATCATGACAATAACTATACACCTGCAATGACATCAGCACACAGGTACAGTACTTCTCTGACACAATTCAGTAAGCTGCAACCATAGCAGGATAACATCATTACATATTTGCCTCCTCTTGTCCCTTCCCCTAATATCTTAGCTAAATTATAAGTTATACATTTAAGAAATATGGTGACACATTTTATACTAACCGATCTGTGGCTGATGCTGCATTCCTATACAACTCTTACTTAGGACATTCAACGAGATTTACTTCCAAATAAATGTCCTTTTAAGCACAGTGTTAAACTACTTTATGAATGAAGTTTAATAACAATATTATAAGATTTGGAGCTGGACTAAATGACATTTGGGAACCCCATCTAGCTCAGAAATTCTAAAAGAGTTTAATGGGCTTGAATCCTACTAGATAAGTCTGTCAATGCACATCTATTGTTAGATAAATTACAGGTGACATGTTGTCATGGAAACTAAATCATAGGCTATAAGCTCTTAATGGCTGCCTTTACTGATGGCCAGCAAATACAGGATGCTCCTGTGCCTTTTTCCTTCCTATCTCATAGATGGCCTAGATGTAAATATAGACACTTGTCAGAAAAATAGAAGTTTGTAACAAGAGGCAGAACTGGTCTGGATGCAATTTTGTATTTTATATCCTATAAAAAAAGCAATCTGAACTTTAGTAACAGCACTTCCTCCCCACAATATGCTTAAATTCTATAGGTGTATATACAGTATATTTACACTGATATTTTATAAGACATTCATAAAAACGTTTGTCCAAATCAACCTTTGGAAAGCACTGCAACTCCAAAGTTTGTTGTAAAGTTTCTCACCAAGCATCGTCCCTTTGCAGGATATATCTCGTCCACCCCAACTTACATCATTTGTCCTTCAAAGCACATTATTTAAGAATGATTGCTTTCTTGGAGAGAATATTAAAAATTGGCACTTTTTCTTGCAAAGTATCAGATCCTTTTTTTTTTTTAGTAGAACATTTTGAAAAGAATAACAGCAGTTGAGGCAAAGAGCTTGGCAAGTGCTGGTTGCAGGTGGTCTGATGGTGCTCCAAGCTGCTGTATGAATCTGATTGTATGAATCAGGGTGTCTACAGGATATGACTAGAAATGCCAAGATAGTACCACCAACCTTATCCTCCATCCAGGATTCAGATCAGAGCTCTTTTGATCAACACTGCCATGTTTTAGCTAAGCCCTTTTTTCCCAATCTTTGTGACATGCAACCCATCCCCTGCAGCTTCAGCGAGATAATTGACTTCCAGAAGCAAAGGCAAGATAAACATCTATCCAATACATAATTTCCAAGATGGCTCCAGGAACAAATCTGCCAATCATTCACTATCAGTATTCCTTCCATTCCCAGGCTATTTCAATGGACCAGAGAGTTGGTAAGAACATCAGCTCTTTCACCAAATCCTTGTCTTGAAAATGGGGTCTGTGGCCGCCCTCTTCTGGTGCAAATGGGGCACGCTAGTTCCATTGGGGTGGGACGGCTCCTCAGATACGGGACTCATGCCACATGGAACTTAAAAGGTAATAACCAACACCTTGAACTGGACCCAGAAGCAACCTTTGCTAAGGGGAAAAATCCTTTTTTGTAAAGTTTGGCCTGAGATTAGAAGACAATCTTAGGGCCTCCTTCCTCCCTAATCCTAACCTACCTCGATATGTCTACCTTCTGCCTGGCCAGGGAGAGGTGGGGGCATCTTTCCTCAGACAGCTCTTGCTTGAAACAGGGAGATGAGATAATTCTTCTCTGAGAAACAGCTGTCAATCTTGTGAATGCCAGGTAATATCATAACATATGGTATGTTCATAACATATGGTATCCTGTGATGTTGAAAAAGACAAACTTATGCATTGACAGATTAAAGGTCAGATCTAATCCATAAAAATCTCTTTAAAATGTTTAAAAAACTCTGATCACTGTTTCTGAAAATGTAACAAGGTAAGAAATGTAATGGCAGATGACATCACCTAGCTAGCCATGGCAGATCTCAACAAAGCTACAGGTTTGGACCTGGTTCATCCATAAATACTACACTAGACAGAGAAGTCAAAAAAAAAATATCTGGGAAAACAGAAGGGCAAGCCACTTCCATACTGTTGCCAAGACAATCTATGGAGTTATCAAGTGTCAAGAGAGTCTACCTTTAGCAGAGATAAATACTGTATCAAATTCATTGCTTTTATGATTTGAATCAGCCACTAGATGGCAGCAAGCCACCACCGGTAGAAAGCCATATTCCTGCATTTGGTCATAGTTGGAGCCATACAAACCTAGATTTACTTCAGAAAATTGTTATTGTGTAATCAAATTTTATCTTAACAAATACATGTCCTAAATAAAAGCAAATGCAGCAAAGAGCCTGACAATGATTATTTGTTGTACTTTTATTTGAAAGGAATATTTGCTTTATTTTTCAGTAATAGAAAAATTAAAAGAGCTATTATGGGCTGTTATAGGGAGATACTGATGCTTCGTAAATAGCTGAGTGCTGCTGGTGGAACAGAAGCAAGCGGAAAGCTTGATTTCGTTCCATATCAAGGATTTGGTGAAAGAATGACCAAAGTGTTTCTCTGACAAAAAATTCATATAGAATTTGGACATATGTTCAAAGTGAGCAGAAATGTTTTCTATTAACTCAATGACAACCACATAAACCATAGATGTATTGATAAGTTCTTGTTAGCAGATTTTCCACAACTAATAGTGAGCAATGATAGATAATGTTTGGTAGCTGAACAGTTTCAGAAATTTCCAAAAAAGAGTCAGATATATTGCATTAGCACCATGGAATCAGTACATTACATCAGCAAATGGAATGGATGAAAGGTTTGTTTAAGTTTTCAAGAGTGCTTTAAGAGCAATACCTGGAGAAAATATCATACTGAATCATAAACTTTCAAATGTTCTATTTGCATATCAGAGTATAACATATTGAAGAAATCAAACACCAGTGATATAATTTAAGAAGCTGATCCAAGCTGAGCAATTTTCTCATGCTAAGATATGAGATATCTATTGGAGACACTATACTACCAAAAGTCTATAGAGCAGGGTATAAGTAGACAACCAGAAAGATCAAAGAAAGAATACATTTTCATTTATTGACTTACATCTCCCCAAAGCATACACAACCACAAGTTGTCTCATGGTCACCTGTAGTACTAGACTCACAGTGTTCCAGTTGGTTGTGACAGATGTTACCCTACTCACATATGAAATCCACCATGGATCTTAGATTTGTAAATATAAGTTTGTTTCCTAAAAGGGAAGGGTATTGATTGTTGATTATTATCTTTTGCTGATAGCTGCAGTTTTCAGAAGAAAGAAAAAACAAGGATATCAAGTTATTCTGGATCTAACTTTGGACACCCAACAAGAACTGTTTGATGGACTGACGATGTCAGGCATTTTAGGAAAGAGCAATCTTGTCATGCTGGAGTTAGTGGGTGGGGGAACCTTTTCTGAATGTTTTCAGAAGTTGGATGGTGACTTGGTGATGCTTTAATGGATTTCTGCACTGAGGAAAGAAAGGATTGATCTACATTACATATAAGGTCTCTTCCACATCAAATTCTCCGTGATTCCACTATACAAACATTAACTTACCATTTACTGGTTGAGGCATTGCATGCTAATAATCTCTACAATATTTCTCTGTTAAAGGACATTCCTTTTTTTCTCAAGCATGATTATAAAAATTTCTGAATTATGGTATTGCAAAAGAAAATCAAGTATAATCAAGTAGAAGGTCATCCTGGTAAGCATAAAACAAGGACCATCTGGATGTGGAATAGTACAGTTCCTCTTTTAAAAGATAATAATAATAATAATAATAATAATAATAATAATAATAATAATAATAATAATAATAATAATAATAATAATAATAATAATAATAATAATAATAATAATAATAATATAGGCATGGGAAGACAAAGCACAACATGCCAGTACATTAAAACAAATAGCTGGGAAAGCAGATAATAACAAGACCTGGCAATGGCTAAGAGCAGGAAAATTGAAGAAAGAGACCGAGGGACTAATTCTGGCTGCACAAGACCAAGCCTTAAGGACAAATGCATTCAAAGTCAAAATTGAGAAGACAGCAACAGACAGTAAGTGCCGCCTATGCAAAGAAGCTGAAGAAACAGTGGACCACCTGGTAAGCTGCTGCAAGAAGATCACACAGACTGACTACAAGCAGCACATGACAAAGTAGCAACAATGGTGCATTGGAAGATCTGCAAGAAATATCATTTGCCTGTAAGCAAGAACTGGTGGAATCATAAAATAGAGAAGATAACAAAATACAAAGACTTACAAATAGAAATAGAAAAACTGTGGCAAAAGCAAGCAAGGGTAGTACCAATAGTAATAGGCGCCTTCCTATTGCAATCCCAAAACAACTGGAGCACCACTTGAACACCATTGGCATTGACAAATTCGCCATTAGTCAATTGCAAAAGGCGGCCTTACTAGGAACTGCTTCCATCCTGCAACAATATCTGTAATACTATCAAACATTCACATCTGCCTATCCCAGGTCCTTGGTAAGGACTTGATAGGTAGACAAAAATGCCAAATCCAGTCTGAACATCTGGCTGACTGTGCGATGATCAATAACAACAACAACAACAACAAAAACAACAACAACAACAACAACAACAACAACAACAACAACAACAATAATAATAATAATAATAATAATAATAATAATAATAATAATAATAATAATAATAATAATAATAATAATAATAATAATAATAATAATAAAGTTGGAAGGGACCTTGGAGGTCATGGAGTCCAACTCCCTGCTCAGGCAGGAAATCCTATACCATTTCAGACAAATGGCTGTCCAGTCTCTTCTGAAAAACATCCAGTGTTGGAGCATTCACCGCTTTCGGAGGCAGGTTGTTCCACTGGTTAATTGTTCTGTCAGGAAGTTTCTCCTTAGTTCTAGGTTGCTTCTGTCCTTGACTAGTTTCCATCCATTGCTTCTTGTCCTGCCTTCAGGCGCTTTGGAGAATAGCTTGACTCCCTCTTCTTTGTGGCAGCCCCTGAGATATTGGAACACTGCTATCATGTCCCCCCTTGTCCTTCTCTTCATTAAACTAGACATACCCAATTCCAGCAATCGTTCCTTATATGTTTTAGCCTCCAGTCCTCTAATCATCTTTGTTGCTCTTCTCTGCACTCTTTCTAGAGTCTCAACATCTTTTTTACATCGTGGTGACCAAAACTGGATGCAGTATTCCAAGTGTGGCCTTACCAAGGTATTGTAAAGTGATATTAACACTTCACGTGATCTTGATACTATCCCTCTGTTAATGCAACCTAGCACTGTGTTGGCTTTTTTGGCAGCTTCAGCACACTGCTGGGTGATTGTTTACTAGGACTCCAAGATCCCTCTCACAGTTACTACTATTGAGCAATGTACCACCTATACTATACCTGTGCATTTGTTTTTTCTTGCCTAAATGTAGCATCTTACTTTTTTCACCACTGAATTTCATTTTGTTAGATAGCATCCAATATTGAAGTCTGTCAAGTTCCTTCTGTATCTTAAGCCTATTTTCTGGAGTGTTGGCTATTCCTGCCAGCTTGGTGTCGTCTGCAAATTTAATGAGTTCCCCATCTATCCCCTCGTCCAGATCGTTGATGAAGATGTTGAAGAGCACTGGGCCCAGAACAGAGCCCTGGGGCATCCCACTACACACTTCCCTCCATGTAGGTGCAGTTCCATTGAGGACCACACGCTGAGTATGGCCGGTCAGCCAGCTACGAATCCATCTACTGGTGAGGCTGTCTAACCCACATTTTTCTATCTTATCAAGTAGTAGGTTGTGATCTATTTTATCAAATGCCTTACTGAAGTCCGAGTAAATTATATCCACAGCATTCCTCTGATCCACTAATTTTGTCACTTGGTTAAAGAATGCAATAAGATTTGTCTGGCATGATCTGTTTTTGACAAACCCATGTTGGCTTTTAGTAATGACTTTGTTTGCCTCTAGGTGGTTGCTGATTCGCTGTTTGATTATCTTTTCCAGAATCTTCCCAGGCATTGAGGTCAGGCTGATAGGTCTGTAGTTTCCTGGATCTATTTTTTGAAGATGGGAACTACATCAGCTCTTTTCCAGTCCTCTGGTAATTCCCCAGTGCTCCAGGATCTTTGAAAAATATAGTTCAGTGGTTCTGAGATCACATCTGCCAGTTCCTTGAGAACCTTGGGGTGTAATCCATCTAGTCCTGGTGATTTGAATTTGTCTAGGTTGGACACATGCTCACTTATCATTTTCTTGCTTATCTTAACTTGTGTTTCTAATCTGTTTTTTATGGTATTGTTTTTGATAGGCTGGACTCTTTTTTCCCTTTGTGTAAAGACAGATGCAAAAAATGAGTTAAATAGTTCTGCTTTCTCCCTGTTGCTTATCACCTTCTTGTCATTTCCCCCCACTAATGGACCAATCATTTCCTTAACTGTGTTCTTGTTTTTTACATGTTGAAAGAAGCTTTTTTTGTTATTTTTGACTTTGGTCACAAGCCTTAGTTCATTCTGAGCCTTGGCTTTCCTCACTTCATCTTTGCAGGCTCGGGCTATTTGCTGATATTCTGCTTTAGTTATGTGCCCCTCTTTCCACTTTTTATACTTGTCCTTTTTATCTTTCAATTTATGAGAGAGTTCTTTGTGCAGCCATGCTGGTTTCTTTTGAGAGCTGTTATTTTTCTTCTTTGTTGGTATTGTGCTAGACTGGGCTTTTATTATCTCACTTTTCAAAATTTCCCAAGTTTCTTAAGTTGTTTTCCCCTTGAGGATTCTCATCCATGGAATCCTTCCCAAGCTCTCTCTGTTTATTGAAATTAGCTCTCTTAAAGTCCAAGACTCTAGTTTGATTGTATTCTTTTGCTTGTGCTTCCAGAATGTTGAATTCCAATATTGCATGATCACTTCCCCCCAAGGTTCCTGTGGCTTCAACACTTTCTATCATTTCATCTCTATTAGTGAGGATTAGATCCAATATGGCTAATCCTCTAGTTCCCTTCTCTACTTTTTGGGAGACAAAGTTGTCTGCTAGGTTTGTCAGGAATCTGTTTGATCTTCCACTTGGTGCAGAGTTTGTCTCCCAATTGATATCAGGGTAATTAACGTCCCCCATTACTATTGTGATGTGCTTCCTACATACCTTAGCTGACTAGCAAACAGTTCATCTATTTCCTCTGTTTGATTGGGTAGTATACATCTATGGCAATGTCATTTTCCCTCTTTATATTGACCCAAATGCATTCAAGACAGTTTTCATCATTGTTGTGCTCTATTTCTGTAGAGATGTAGTTATTTTTTATATAGAGAGCAACTCCACCTCCTCTTTTATTTGGTCTGTTCTTTTTAAATAATTTAAATCCCTCTAGCTGTGTGTTCCATTTGTGGGTTTCATCCCACCATGTTTTGGTAATGGCAACAATATCATATCTGCCCTCATTTACCTGAATTTCTAGTTCACCCTGTTTACTGTTCATACTCTGTGCATTGATGTATAGATATTTGGGCCCTTTATGACTGACCCTGTGTTTACTTTCTACATAACCTGTGTGGTGCCAGAGTTCCCCTATTTTCTTACCACCTGTTTGGTTAGTGCACTTTGTGTGGCACTCGCTATTAAAAGCTTGATTTTGCTTGACAGCAAGGTTGGTATTCTTATCCACATACACATCTATGTTACATGCACTGCTAACCCTATACTTTTTTGATTGCCAGGGACAGGGAGGTTCTGTATCAATTAACTCACTGTCCCTGTTGTTTAGTTTATATATTCCTCCAGAAAATCTGTGAGTTTATTGCCAAGTAACTCAGTTTATTGCCAAGTAAACTCAGTTTATTACCAGTTTATTGCCAAGTAAATTATAATAAGCATTCATAATAGATTTTTGGAAAAATAAACTAAGATAAGATAACCTTTATTGTTATTTTTTACTGTGAACACAGTGACACACATCAAAAATGAAATTTAGTGAAAGTGAACACATACATGACACATACCTAAAATATACTATATACAACATATACATACTATATATAACATATACATACTATATACAACATATGTATAGACTTATACCCCTACATAAACATAACATGAATATTAAACACTGTCCATCTTGAATATACAACAGAAGGAGGAAGCTTGAGAGTTCACAAGGTTTATACTGTATGGAACAAAACTGTGGCTGAATCTGGATGTTCTGCTTCGGATACCACGGAGCCTCCTCCCAGAAGGTAACAAGGAAAACAGGTTGTGAAGAGGGTGGGTAGTGTCCCAGACAATCTTACGGACCCTGCTCAAGCAAAGCTTCTGTGTTATGCCCTGGATGGGAGGGAGGGAACTGCCGATGATCTTTTTAGCCATCCTCACTACTCTCTGCACCGCCTTCCTGTCTGAAGCAGTGATGCTTCCAAACCAGACTGTAATGCTGTATGACAGGATGCTCTCGATCGTCCCCCTGTAGAAAGTGGTCAGGACCGGGGAAGGAAGATGTGCTTTTCTCATGCGACGCAGAAAATGCAGGTGCTGCTGTGCCCGCTTCACCAGTGTCTCGCTGTTGAGTGACCAAGCCAGCTTACTTGTTAACTGCACACCCAGGAATTTGATGCTGGTAACCATTTCCACAGGTGAATCATTAATGCACAGAGAAGTGTGGTTGTACCTGCCTTTTCTGAAATTGACAATGATCTCTTTGGTTTTTCTGGTATTTAAAACTAGGCTGTTCTCTTTACACCAGTTCACCAACCCCTCAACCTCCTTGCAGTAAGCACCCTCATTGTCACCATGAATAAGGCCCACTACTGTTGTATCATCTGCGAACTTCACAATATGGTTGGTAGCAAACTTAGCACAACAGTTGTGGGTCAACAGGGTGAACAGCAGTGGTAAAAGGTAAAAATAAGAGGAAGTGGATAGAAAGTTTCCTAGGAGTTGCTCCATGTGCGTGTGTGCACGTGTGCAGAAAGCAACTTCATCAGTTTTGTCTTGTAGTAAATTGTTATTTTCTCTTTAGCAATTTGGCAACCTTGTTCCTTCCCCCCGCCCCCCCAATACGCTTTAGAAATTCCCAGCACAGAAAGCTTGCCTCCTATGAAATGAAAGCAAACCCCCCCTCTAGACACAGACTTACTTACTTACTTACTGTACATTTAGTTATATTATATTTAACATAAAGGTAAAAATTGATATTAAAAAGTGAACTAGCATTTCAATAATTTTGAAATTACCCAACTTTCTCTTTAAAAAGATGAAAATTAAAAGAGATAGACCTAGACATTTTCAGTCTCACGTGGCATCATTAAACTGTCTAGATGGTGGTCTCTCTCTGATTCTTAATTATTCCTTTTTATTGTATTTAAGACTTTTTTTTTTAAAAAAAAGATTTTTTTCCCTTTTGCATAATGTTCTGTTATGATTAGGATCTCTTTTCTAATTTGCTAGTTTCCAGATTATATTGGCAAGTCAGTTCTTTCTTTTAAAAAAAACACCCCTCTATTTTTAAGGATTAAATTCTAGGCTGACTCTCTGTTGTGAATGCAAGGTGATGGGGTTCTTTTCTCCATTTTTTTAGAAAAAAGGGGGAGCAAATAGAAAGGAAGAGAGATAATTGGGGAAATCTCACACCACACGGAAAATTCTGAATTTAGAGGACGAAAGATGTAAAAATGCCTCCTTTATCTTCCCCTTTAGTTTTTCCTTTCTTTTGTGAAATGAATCAAGACTTGACATTGCTTAAACAAGGTTTTTAATTTTTTAAAATTCCACCCTCTAAATGTTCTGCGAAAGGGACTAAGCAGGATGGGTGTTATGACAAGAGGAGATACACGTACAATAGAATTTGGGGGAGAGCAAGGCTACAACAGCTATTTTGGCATTTGAAAGCCGAAAAGCCTTGCAGAAAGCAAGTGTGCACATGCTGTCGAGTTAAAAAAACATCTGTCAGATCTTACTTTATCTCCTTGCCCATCCTGATGTGCACAAAAGATACATAGATTCTCTTTTATCAGTCAAGAATTAGGGATGTGCAGCAACATCCGTGACTGTGGTCAATCTGTAAAACTAAGACTCATTATCATATAACTAATAATGCAACAATATTCATAAACGTTCCTGTACATTGAACTGCATCCTGGGATATCCTCAGAGAAAGGTCAAGATGAAAAAGATCAAGATGCCAGTTGCAGCTGGGCAAAGTCTCACCCTTTTTCATGCAATGCAAGCACACATGTGCATGTTAAAAGGGGGGGTTAACTAATCAAGTGGTTGCAGTTACTGTTTTCACTTTTTTGATACACGCATACCACAGATGCCCCTAACTACAGTGTCCAGAATTCTCATACAGGTTAATCTTTAACAATACTGGCTGAGTGTATTGCAAACATAACTAACAGGCAGGTTAGCAGCTGCCCCCCACCCCTTTTCTTCTCAATGTTTCGCATGGTATGGTTCGCTTTCTTTCAGTCTTTTCTCTCGCTAATTGACGACGTCTGCGAGCATCAATTAGCACATCCAGGTGTGAGCCTTCCGAATCTGACTCATGTTCCTCACACAGCTGAGCTTCATCAGAAACACGACTGGAGGGGCCAGGCTCTTCATCAAGCCGTGAGTCCTGTAATTCATCAGAGCCTCTCTCTGACCCTGACGGCCCCTCAAAGGCCTCCTCCACCTCCTCCTCAGATTCCTCAGACTCAGCTGTTGGGAACACAGGCTGGCACGGAATCACAACACTGACCAAAGAAAGTATCAGTAATCTCATGCCCCAGGAGATGGCCACATTTCATGAACTGGGAGCCAGGCCAAAAAGAATCTGAGAAGAACAAAACAGAAGTCTAAAGAAAGAACAAGGATAACCAAGGGAAGAGAAAAAAGGCTATAATAAAAGGAAGAATCATAATATGAAGAGGAGTTAGAAGAGGAAGGAGCAGAAAAAATCATTAGTAGCCAAAAGAGATTTAAAAAGATAAGCTTAAGAAATGTATTTACAATTTTATATAGAAAATACGCAATCCAGAAAGTGTTTATTTTAATTAATGCTTAAAAAAATCTAAGATTAGATTTACGCTGACATATATGAAATTAGAGCATGCAGGCAGGTTTACGTAAATAGATTATTTTTATGTGAGAAAGTAGTGTAATGTAAGTCAGATTTTATATTTTCTAGTCCAATATGATTTGACCTTTAGTTTACTAATCAGACCAATCTTCTCTAACTTGTTCTTTAGACATGTTGGGACTTCAATTTACATAATATCCTGAACACATGATGGATATTGTAATCCCATACATCTGAAAGCACCATATTGGGGAAGAATTCTGAAAGGGTCCATAGATGTGGGTGAGAGATACCTTATTATTTCAGGGTCATTTGCAAGAGATGCCATCTTATTGTGAGTACGAACACTGTTATCTAAGATTCGGACCAATAGACTTGATTAAATTTGAGGAAAGCCTAAGGCTGAGTTTGCTCTTTGCTTAATAGGAAATAAATGAAGAATGGCTTCTGTCATAAATCATGTGGTAGCCATATCATTTATAAGGGTCTCATTAACTGGATCAGTTCCGCCCTGTGAAATAATTCTATAGTGCCACAACACTTCTAAGATGAGGTATTAAGATCAAGATTTCTACCTGTTTTGGGCTAAATTTTAGTACCTATTGTTAAAATTACACACATAATATCTGCTTGTTTTGATTTAGGTTGTCCTAAGTGGAATCTTTGGTACCTTCAACAAAGATTTTTAAAAGAGCCAGAAGTGATCTCAGCATGTGATGTGGACTTTTGCTGTTAGCAGAGGAGATGCTATTTGTTTATGGGAATGTCATAATACATCAGCCAGGGAAGGAAGGAAAGAAGTCTTCAATAGGTGTTAAAAAAAGATTTTATAGTTCATTTGGCTGATACAACAAAGAAAAAAACTTGGAAATTCTTCTCTCTGAATCTAGAGAGAATAACTTATTTGAGGCAGTTCTTTTTTAAATTCCAGGGTGGGTGAGAAGCAATAAACGTACATGCATTCCTTTGACATGTGGCTTGAAACCCCCCCCCCAACCAAAGATGAACAACAACAGTTCACAGAGTGTTAACAACTATTAATTAAGGAGGCAACATTTAAATGGAAGGTTGAGATATTTTTAAAAAGCCATTTAACCCTTTCTAGAGCTTGCTTTCATAGGCAACTGAGGGAAAGAAGTATGCTCTTCTCATAGAGCCATTTGAGCAGGGGCTACTTTGAAATGGCAGCTTGGCTTGGTATTTGAACATAGAGTGCTTGTGACAACAAAGAAAAGCTGTTCATTTAGGCCAGGGGTGTCAAACTGCCGGCCCACGGGCCAGATGCATCATGCCAAAACTGCACCCACCCCATTGCCGGCAATGGGGGAAAAGTCGTGATACGTCGCAACATGTCACGTGACGTTGCGAGTTTGACACCCCTGATTTAGGCTGATTTTTTCCCCTTAAAAATCAAAATTTGCAACAAGGTGCAGCTGAATTTCAAGTAATTTGGTTCATAGATTGCATGAAAAATTTCTATTACTCAGCATTACAAGAATTAGATTTTAATAAGGCAGTGTCCACCATTGTTGGCTGAACTTGATAGATCACCAGATCTGGAGGGCACCAGATTGAGGAATATTTTCCTTAAATATTCTTGTACAGGTGGTTTGTCAGGAGCTGAATGTGGAAAATAGGCGTAAATATTCCATTAACTTTCTGCTCACAGCCTTACTGAAAAAGGGATAAATGGGAGGAACCTGTGCAGAAACCCTTCCCCACCCCAGATTTCCAGAACAGAATGTAGTGAGAACTGACACAATTAATAGACTTGCCAGTCATTCATGATGTAGTTCAGAAGCACTCTACCACTGCTCCACACTTTTCTCAAAAGCTTTCAGCATGATGTGGCCTACATGCTTGTGAGCCTGGAGCATACAGAAAACACTATCAACCAATTATTTCTTGCAAATTTGTCCATCTCAGCTAGTTTACAGCTGAGTGTATAATGTAGAGAATGTCAGCCAATTAAAAGCATGTGTGTTTTGTGTGTGTGTGTATGAAGAATGATTATTTACAAAGTGAAAAGCTACAGAAAAATAATCAAGAATATAGAAAAAAGGAGATAAAAAGAAAAATAGGAAAGATAGGAGAAAATGTGAACAGTATATGTCAAGAAAAGAGAAAGAAAAATGAAATATTTAAAAACTGACTTCGTCTTTTTTTGCAGCAGTTACAGAGTTAATACTGCTTTCACCCTCCTAAATTACAATAACCCAGTTCCTTTCTCCCCATACACAACCCTTTTTAATCACCATATCTAAAGTTCATCAGTTCATTTTTATTCATTTTCAGCAGAAAGCCCATAAAGGGTTTCCAGTCTTTTATACAAATAGTTATTGCTCCTTCCCTAAGTAACTCATTTAGCTATTTCTACAAGTTCTGCTACAACAATTAAACGTTTTCCGTTACCATAGCTGAGATATCTTATGGGAAGATCCAGTGAGGGTGACATGGCAACAAGTTCTGTAAGACTAGCATGCCAGCATAGTTGCTATTGCTGTTCAAATGACAAAGTTTATGGCAACATGAAGCAAGGTTCAGTGTAATTTTGGACATTTATTATTCAGAACATGAAAATTAACGGTCTGGTTCTGTTTTCCTAATTAAGAATTATATAGCAATTTTATATTCCATGCACTGGTACAGAGGAGGAGAGTTTTATAGCCATGTTCAACCTGAATTTAAAACAAAATGCAAGCAAGGTGTCATCTTGTGGTTGGAGAGTGGAATGCCGAAGTTGGAAATATAAAGGAAGAAACTACAGTTGGCAGCATGGCCTAGAAAACTGACAAGAAGCAGGGGAACCACAGTTCAATCTCTGTCAATCCAATTATTTCTTCATTGTTGACACAGTATTCAAATAACCAAAATAATACCTACATAGACATCATCCGATGGAGTACACAGAAGTCAAATTGATTATATTATTTTTAGAAGGGTGGAAGGGCTCAGTTATAACAACAAAGATGTAACCAAGGGGGCTGACTGTGGAATAGATAACAAGTTCCAAATTCAGCTAACCTGGAAGAAAGAAGACAACCAATTTCATGATCTTGAAAATATACCCACTATTTTCAAAGAGAGCAAGAGGAATAGCTTTGAAACTTCATTAGTCATGACATACATTAAAAGGGGAGATTTGGTGATATCCACCCTCTTAATAATTTTATCATTCTCTCTCTTCCATGAGCCATTGTTTCTCTGTACGCAATTCCTTTAAAACTTGTGAGGAACTAGAAAAAGCCTTCCTCCTATTTCACTAGAATGATTAAACTGAATATTAAAAATAATCATCACAGCAGTCTGATGCCAGAAGAACCCAAAGTGCAGAACTGTTTCTCACCAAGTAATACTTTGTCACTAAATAAACCTAAAGCTGCTGCAACCATTCGTGTGATAGGAACAATGTAAAATTGCTATCTTTGTTTTTTGGATTCCTAAAAATACAATCACAAAAAATGGCTTGTTGCTGTACTTGACCTACCACAGCATTTTCCAAGAGTAAAACCTCACATTCAGGATGCCATTAATTTCATTTTGACTGCTTTGACCACCATTTTAAAACTCTGTTTCTCTGCATTCTAAATAATAACAACAAATTACTACTAGTAATTGTTTACAGTGATTATTTGGCTAAGTATTATCTTTATTCAGAAAAGCAATTTTCTTTCTTTTTCCTGTTCTGGTTGCAGTGGGTCTTAATACATTCAATTGTTTGGAATGTATCTCCAATTCGTTCCTTTTCAAAAAGAATAAAGAGGGTTTGACTATTTAGCTATGTATTTTATGGAGAACATCAGTATTCCACATAATAAAAAGTACATTATAGCTGCTTTATAATATATTCAATCCCAGAAGCTTGACACTGAACACATTCATGTGTATAAATAATAATAAACCCATAAATTACTACAATTTTCTGCTCCTCCTGCAGTTAATGGTACAATACACTTTTCCAAAGTAGTTTTCACTTGCTCCATTTAGATAAATTCATAATGTTATTAGCATGGCTTAGAAAAGTTATTCATACAAATACAACACACACACACACAGAGAATATTCTTGGACATTGGATAATGTTTACTGGAGCTATGGCAGTCCCTTGAAGTTTATATTGAGAAAAGGAAACAAGAATTGTATCTTTAAATGCCAAGTGAATTTTATTTTATTATCTTACTTATGTATTGATATGACATTCAACTCAAACTATGTGACTCTGGGTCACATACAAAAGACACCCCCCCATAATTAAAATAAATGACAGTTAAAACTTTGGTATTGTTTTTTGGACCAAACCAATGGTTAATCAACCACAATTAAGGCTACTGGAAACCAAATTAATCAACAAGGGCCTCTGTTCAGTCTGTAATTTATTCTTTATTCCATCTTCTTGATTTGAAATCCTGTTGTATAGTACAATTACCTGTTTCCTCCTTTTGAATTTTCATCAGTGTAAGAATGGGGGAATATGGAAGGTCTTTGCCAATGTGTCAGAAATTATTCACTATTACCCCGTTAATAGGCCCTTTTCCACACAGTAAACCATACATGTGATTTTTTTAAAAATCTATTTTTACATAAAATACTACATTTGCATACAGGACTACTGGTTCATTTCAAATCCACATTGTTGATTCAGTTCTCAACCTTGAATTGTTTGGACTGCTGGTATGAAAAATAAAGTATTTGTGCATTAACTGGGGTGGATTGGGGAAATAGAAAAGTCAAAGTAGTTGTCACAATTACATGATCACTGCTGCCCTCTCAACTTTTTTGACCTTACTTGAAAAATGTGCCCTTACAGAAACAGTTGATTTGGAAATTTATGAGTTTTTATGTATTACATAAAAAAATATTGAATTTTTTTAGTTATTATGTCCGGACATAATTCAGTCACATCTTGTATCCTACTAAACAGAACTATTATACTGTGTGACTGCAGATCTCAAAACCAACTAAAATTGGATCTAGTTTTTTGTATTTATATTTGTAGTCAAATAAAAAGTTAGGATGACTCATCTCTGGTGCATTTACAAATTTGCTGAACGCTACCATCACTCGTGTTTTCATCCTTTTTGCTGGTGAGGACATATATTTATTATAATAGATATAAATACATGTATTAAAATTAAGCAAGCTGGAAACCAATTTTTTAAGGAACTTTTAAAATGCTTTTTTCCAGTGTTTTTTTGTGCTCAGAAACAATCTTTTTTGTAACCATTTCTATTTCAAAGATACTAAGTGACATAATAAAACCAAGGGAGGTTCTTATAGTATTTTGTTTGCAATCCTGAATCTGTTGCTAAGTGAATAATGCTGGTTTACCTTTAATAGTGTCTATGGCAGGGGTAGGCAACCTTGGCTCTTTTATGACTCGTGGACTTCAACTCCCAGAATTCCTGAGCCATGGTGGCTCAGGAATTCTGGGAGTTGAAGTCCACGAGTCATAAAAGAGCCAAGGTTGCCTACCCCTGGTCTATGGAGATTCTCAATCATCCAGGTCATGGTTGTCCCAAAGGTGCTTTTCAAAAAAACAACTGGACTTTCTTGGATTTTTTTTTTTAAACATTTCACTTCTCATCCAAGAAGCTTCTTCAGGTCTGACTGACAGGTGGGGAAATGGAATGATTTATATTCTTTGCAGGATTCTTTCCATTCCCCACCAGTCGGTCAGAACTGAAGAAGCTTCTTGGATGAGAAGTGAAACATTTTCAAAGGAAAAAAACAGAAAAAGTCCAATTGTCTTTTGAAAAGCATTTTTGGGACTTTAATTCTAATATTACTGGGGAGGGGGCCACAGGGGAAAATCCATGTATGATGTAAAGCGCAAGGAAATCTAGTCTTAGGAAAAATAGATGGATGGAACTGAGCATATTAATATGGAGAAAGGATGATTATGATGCAATGTAACTAACTCTATGAACTGTTCGTGAATCAAATAGATTTTTCAACGTTTGCCAAATGACCTCATTTACTTTATGATTGTTATTAAATGACAATCTTGTTCCCTTGACATATCAGCTCTATGCGATAGCAAAACACATGACCAAAAAACTATTGAGGACAACTGCATTTTGCTCTTTTACAGACATTTGTCATCTTGATTTTTTAGCGGTTCCCTTAAGACATTCCACAAGTTCTCTATTTTCATACTTTAATATACTTTGGTTTCTCTAATACACTTTGCTCCTCTGTGAATAGAACAGTTCTTCTAAACAAGAGTTGTGGTCTATTGAATGGATTGCCGAAAGGATTCAATCAGAGAAATATTTTTTTCTGGAGTAGTTCCAAAAAAAAGAAGAAATGCCTTTCATTACAAAATAACATTAAATACTTAAATCAACTTCCGTGCAAAACAAAACACTCAAACGTGGAGGCACGTGTCATTATCTTTATATAAGCACTACAGAAAAATAATTATAGTGCTAATTAGCAAAACCTGTTGTGCTTTATTATACAGCTCTTTCTTGTTTTCCTGAAAATTTAAGCATAGAAAGGGAATAATTTAATCACATCATTCTATTATCAGTATGGAGAGCCAATTTGAGCTAGAAAACAAGAGACTGAGTTCTAGTGCCACCTTTGGCACGAAAGCTGGCTGCATGACTTTGGGCCAGTCACTCTCTTACCCCACAATGCCAGGCTAGTTGACTAACCTAGTTAGTCAATTCCTGTTGCAACCAATGGATCAACACTTGGCTGATCTGAAAAAAACAGATGTTGCACTTGCAGGAAATATACTAGGAATTTTTTTTCTATTATCAGGGTTGATGAGATTCGAACACCCTATGGAGAATGAGGGATGAACTCTAACATTTATAGTGAAGTATACCTTGTGCAGTGTCAATTATGTAAACAAACTATGGTTTCAGAAAGCAACGTCCCAGTGGAAAAAAAAATCAGGTGATCTTCCATTATCCTCACAAATTCCTAGCCAGGATCTTTTATACAATTCTACTTCCAAGGGTAGCATGTTGCAAAAATGAAGGTATTTGTATTTCTTGGTTATGTGTGAAAGTTTATACAGGTTGCTTCAGAAGTATTTTAGGGAAAACAGAAATGAAACCCTAGAAGGTTGCTATAGATCATGCTGCTCAGATTTACAGAGTATTATTTCAGTTAAGTCAAGAAACTAGACTTTTCTACGTATTTAAAAAAGACGGTTTGTTACTTTCCCGGATCTTCTCAATGATCAGACTGTCAGAGTGGTGGAATAGATTAGCTTGATCCATCCAGGTTGTTCTTTGATCTGGGTCTGAAACTGAGGTGGGAAAAACAGCAGTGACCACAGCATGTGATATGTGTGCTATGCATTTTGTTTCTGTCATATTGTCTCTCATGTCTTCCCCAACACTTGTGTGTGCATGACAATCAAGAAGTTGATAAATGAGGAATTATACTGCAAGCCCCGCCTCTTTTAAATGGGCATGCAATATTGATGAAAATAGAAATAGGATGGGGCTTGCATTATAATGCTATATTTGGCACATTGATGATTTTGAGTTCCCCCTCCAACACTACCAGGCAAGAACGATACGGAGGACAACAAAAGAGGAACCAAATGCATTGCTCCATCTCTCCACCAATCGGGAGCTTTCACATAGTCTCCAAAATGTATGAAGAAAGTTCTTGGCTGCACTTCAAGGGCAGATTGGTTAAAAATGTTCCCAAGTCTCAATTTGATAAATACCTTCAACATTTTAAGCATGCTCAGGACAATGCGCCATTAATGTGCCTCTAATAACAAACTGTAATGAAACAAAACAGTACAGAAAAATACTCCATGCTGTGAGTATAAAAAATTTAACAATGCAAATCTATGGCACTGGTACCACTAATGAAAAATGTACTACATCTATAGAAATTTCTTAGATAAAGCAGTAATTTGTCCAAACCTTGACAGACAATTGGCTAAAGTCAATTATTCCTGATTATTTATTTGATTTGTATAACTGCCCATCTCA
This sequence comes from Protobothrops mucrosquamatus, assembly GCF_001527695.2. Taxonomy (NCBI): domain Eukaryota; kingdom Metazoa; phylum Chordata; class Lepidosauria; order Squamata; family Viperidae; genus Protobothrops; species Protobothrops mucrosquamatus. The sequence continues at coordinate 828,276 of NW_015386501.1, read as the reverse complement.
CAATTTTCTAATTGTTATGCTGTATCCATAAAGTAAAAATAACTACAGAGCTTTGCATTAGTACAATGACCATTAATGAAGTTTGCATATTTTCTAAAAAGAAACTAACATTTTCAAGGAAATATTTACAATATAATACTGGTGAGAATGAGGATTATTTATGGTTTTGGAGTCTGAGCAAATTCTGAAGTCTGAAAGAGCAACAGAAATCTGAAATCTAATTACTGTAGCTAAATCTGGGAGCAGAAGTATCCTTATTTTACCCCATTTTCATGCGAGAAAAGATTGGAAACTCAATCAAAAGACATTTAGAAATTTTAGGGATCAGAAGGATTTTGGAAAAATTACAGCTCTTTCTGTTGGCTGACTATAGCTGTTTGTCACCCATCATGGTTACCACCTTCATTTTTTGTGCTGATTTCCCCTTACTTATAATCCAACCACTCTTCTTGTTGTTTTTTTAAACAAATCATGTATACATGCACAACTTTATTCTATGAAGCCAGAATTTTACTGGAATAGATGTAGGTAGGTAGGTAGCAAAATGAATGCTGACCAGAAGAAATGAAGAAACAGTGATATATACAGTTCACATATAACTCTTCTATATGTATTTTTGTTAGCAGCAAAAGCAACCTTCAGGCTAAAACTATTGTAAAATCTGTAATGGTACAGAAGTCAGTCATTACACAAAAAGTCCTATTTTTCACCTTTTATTTTCTCTCTGGCAATAACACAGAATCTAAAACAGGCCCTTTTACAATAATCACAGTATTTCTAACAGAAGCTAATATATAAACAAGTTAATCGTCATCTGATGAATGTGATTCCTTTTCAGTCCTTAACTTCTCTGCGTAGAATGCGAAGCTTTCCTATAGTAAAAAAAAAGCAAGAAACAAAAAGAAGGCAAGAAAGTGAAGTGAGAAGCCATATTTTAACACATATCCAAGCAATTTCCGCATCAAATCCCCAGACCTTCTCTTTAACAGGATATTTGATATATCTATTCTAATGTCAATGATATTAAAAATATAAGGATATTTTTAATGGGGAAGTATTGCTACTCTGTAATAAATTACAACCATTTGGTTAGCAATATTCAAAGTCACAACGGCACTGAAAAGAGTGACTTAGGACCAGCCCTTGAACTTACGACTGTCACAGCACCCCATGGTCATGTGAGCAAAATTTGGGTACTTGGCAACTGGCATGTACCTTACGATGGCTGCAGGGTCCAAAGGTCATGTGATCACCATTTGCAACCTTCCTAGCTGGCTTCTGACAAGCGAAGTCAATGGGGGAAAATGGATTTACTTAATGACTATATGATTCCCTTAAAAACAACAGTGATTCGTTTAATGGCAAAAAGCTCACACAAAAGCTCATAAAAAGATGTATAAAGTATAAGCAGTCCTTGCTTAACAAATTGGGACCAGAATTTCCACTGTGAAGTGATGTGGTCATAAAGTGTGACATCATAACCGTACAGTTTAGCGATAGCAATCCTGGCAGTCCCCATTGCTGTCATTAGGTGAGGACACCTCCTTGCAACCTCCTGCTGAATTTCAAAAACAAAGTCAATTGGGAAGCTGGCAGTCTTGGACGGCTCACAAGCAGGCCAGCGGGGAGTCAGTGGCCGTGGCGACATGAGTACAGCTAGGCCAGGAGTGGCTCCTGCCGGGTACAGGAGAGTGAGCTGGTGAGTGCCACAGGTGCAAGTGTCACCAGGCCAGGGTGCCAGGTGTGAAAGGATGTGCCCAGGTGGCTGCTAGGGTGTAACATGAGCACAGCCAGGCATGTGCTACGGTGTGTGGGCTAGAGTGTGTGCTGTGGGTCACTGGGATTGTGTATTCCATAGCCAGGCTCCTCAGAACAAAAAGTGGAAGGAATGGGAACCACTTGCCAGCTTTGCTTTTGGGGAAGCCAGTAGAGGAGTTCACAACTGGTGACCACGGGATACTGCAACCACTCTAGGCGGGACCCTGGTGGCAGCACTCTGGATGTGCCTGGATCACAATTATGTGACTGCAGGAGTGCTGGAATAGTGGGAATTTCGAGGAGTGCTTGTAAGTAATACTCTGTAACTGAATGAATGGTTGTTAACTGAGGACTGTATGTAGCAATCAGCTGACATTAGATTTTATTCTACACTAAAGCATGCAGTAATCATTTAAACGTAAAATATTCTGCAAATGTATGGTAAACCCACACCTGAGTTTGAACCTTTGGCTTAAAAATACAGATCCCACAAGTTTCTGTTCTCCCACTAATGAAATCACACAGTAGAGTAAAACAATAAGCGTTCTCTGAGAAACTTTAATCTGATCAAAATTAAACATGGCAAGTTTTATTAAATTTCAAGCACAGAGATTTTTCCCCCCTGAAAATCAGTAAGCACTCACAGGAGGTTCAGTGAAAGGAACAGGCTGTCCGTATTCTCTCAGAAGGACTGCCAAACGTTTCAAAGATAGCTCATTGAAGTCCATATTTTTTGCTTTCATTTCTTCATACAGAGCTTTACATGAAACTACGTCCTTTTCCAAGTCTAAAAAGGAAAAACAAACCCAAATAATTTGTAAGTATTGACGTTTTTTGCCTTTGTAGAGCTGGGGTAGGCGTGGCCTGTGCATGACACATCCGGCCCGCCAGTCTGACACCCCTGTTATACAGGTCTATTTCTAAGAACATAAAACACAAGTCAATCAGAACAGTACCAGTGGTATTCAGTGCTACTGTATTCTTTTAAATACTGATAAGATCAAAGTTTGTTTAAGAGATGAAGATAGTTACAACCCTGGTCAATGATTCCCATTCAAAAAATAAACTCCTAAAGAAGGCTTTCTGCTTTGACCATAAACAGCCGAGGTTGCTTTTACACCGAAGCTTTCATCCTCAAGCAACTGAGCCCTTAAAAAAAGGCTCTACAGAAATGTCTTTGCAACTCTGACCTCCAACATAGCACTACTAATTTCTATGTTTTCCTACAGAGCTTGTGCAGAAAAACATTTACTGTCGTTTCTCTGCTTCTTCATGTAATGAATGACAGAAACACTAAACAGTGTTTTGGGAAATTATGCTGAACTGATTTGATTTTCATTTAGCTTGTGGTATCTGCTTTTCCAACAGGGAGTTACTTAACTAAAAAGCTTATATTCCATGGAGGTGTATGCCTCGGATCCCTCCATTTGCCAGAAAGAAACTCCCCACTCACAGCTGCAAGTAGAAGAGTCGCTTTCTAACTGTGGGAGGCTTCAGAATTTGCAGAAAGTGATGGTTTAATAAAGGTATAATAGAAATTGTTAACTTCCCATTCCTTTAAAATGGAAGTATCTATTGTATGAAAGAATAATGAGATTATGTTTAATGGACCGCATAACTGAGACATTTTCTTAGTAATTCTTTATTCTTGGAAGACTAACAGTATAAAGAGCTTCTCCTACCTCACCGCCCACCTATACATAGGTATCGAGAAAAGGATTGTAGAGAATTAGTCTCAATGAAAAACAGAATGACTATATATTGGTTTGCTGCCTTTGCCGGAGATCTGATTTGTATAACTCACTCTCTGGAGAGTTTAAGCAACCCTGATTCACCTCCAAATGCAGTGGGTTTCAGCTCCTGTAACTCCCATCCACATTTCTTTTTCATGAGGAGGTGCTACATTTTTAAAAATGCCAAAATATCATAACGTCCAGTGTTTCTGAAAGTATACCATCCTGTATGTGTGTTTAGAAACTGAATATTAATAACTAATATCTGGGATAGCAGAGAATTCTAATGCTTTACAGTGAAAAAAAGATCACTGTCAAAATATGGCTAAAAATTCTTAAATACAAAATATGGAACTTTGAAACGGGTATGCGCAAATAGGCAGGGAAGAAATACATGATGCAAGACACAGATTTGTGAGCCTCTGCCATTACAACGTCCCATTGGACACCTAGTTCAATATGTCTATGTCAACTTGTGATAGATATCTGTCATCTTCATGGTGCTTTCTTTCCTTCCAGTGGAGTAGCCGGAACAGTCTTAAAGAGAATCCACCTTTTGAAAGTTTCCCCAAAGTGCCTCCAACTTTAAGCTTTATGATTTTGTTACAGCCATTTAAAAAATTATCAAACTGCTGATAGCATTTGCATCAAAAGATAACATTAAAATGCAAATATGTACACAAAACGTAAAAAACCAAACACTAAATCTTACAGTAGCTTTTCAGGAGGTAGTGGGACAGATGCTCTTGTTCTTTGAAATCAGGTATCAGGTCCCATAAAGTCTTGATCTTTTTGCTCTAGAAAAATTACAGGCACAGAATATTAGTGAAACATCTTTCATAAAGATTTAGGGCTAAGGAAGAACAAAAGTGCTATTTGAATCCAGAGATACTTTCAGCAGAAAAAGCATAATCTGGACAGCTTATTAGAGAAACCAAGGGGGAAAAATATAGGAAACTACCTTGTACCATTATTATAATTTATTATAAGCAGTTCTCCAGGGTTTCCCACAGATTTTTCCAAAATCTATCTGCTAAGGATTTAATCTGGGGCACTCTGCATACAGATTATGTGCTTTATCCCTAAACTACAGTGACTCAAGTTGTAAATCATGTATGTTTATTAACTTTAGAGTCAAAAGAAGGTAAGATATTCACTTATTAAATTAGAATATCTCCCTTTTTCTTTTCTCTTCTTGGCTTGAGAAAGTAAAATCTTAACATCCCTGTGAAAATGTTCAACAATGCAAATGCTGACATCAGAACACAATTAAGTAAAGATGCTAGAAAGACTATGCTAAGTACATTCAATTTTTTAAAAAAAGTTTATATACCTGTCCTTTGGTCCTCGATTTCTGTATAATAAAAGCTATGATATAATTCCTTTGTTCACTTATTGCTTTGTTTCTCTTGAAAGAGAGAAGGGGGGGGGACAAAAAGAAAGAAAATTAAATGAGCAAAGTAACTGTAATATTTTGATAAATAAAACACACCTAAGGTGAAAACTTTCAATTAGAAAAATTCACAATAGCCAATAATATATTATTACTAAAGGCCTTAATGGTCAACTACTTATTAAAAACCTGGAGGAAGAAACATACACGGGATTCTAAGACTTATTTTTTCTTCTTTTTCTGACAAATGCGACTCTTGGCATTATAAACATTATGTTTGTTGCAAAGGGAGAAGAAAAAGAAGAAATGGCTTAATATCCCACAGAAAAGAGATTTAGGACTGTAAAAGAAAGAAAGGGGGGAAGATTATTCTTCTACAATTATTCTGCCAAGCATTCACAAGTGAGGCAGGGATCATAAGGTTAATTATACATTTAATAAGGTGTCAGAGAGATAACTGCTCGTTTCTTTATAAAAATTAAAATGTACAAAGCAAGTTCTCTTTAAAGTATAATTACCTACACTTACACATACAAAAGGACTGATTTCAATCTCTCTATTTTATAAAAGGCTTTCTCTGCAACAGACAGCCACTGCTCAAGAGACAAAAGTTAAACTCAAAAGTTTTTTTTGACAGACCCGAAAAAATCAAGTGTCTGTCCCATCTCAGAAATTCTATTGAAGGAGAGAAAAGAAAAAACAGTAAAGCAGACAATAAAACTAAAACATTGTCTGATTTGTTGCTTTTTAAATTTCTCTCTTGTTTTTTGAAAACTTGAAAAATATACACTGACTTTGCCACCCCCCCCAAGCCCTGTCAATGTTAAAACTTTCTATTCCCCTTTGTTTAGAAGTAGAAATATAAGCAAGTCCTATAAATTGGGGGCCGGCAATCTTTTAGCAGCTGGGGTGATTTTTAAGAAAAGGTTTTAAACCTCAGAGGAAGCAGGGCAACATGGTGTTTAGCTTCCTTTCTGAACCCTTTAATTCTGGTCTGGGTCTGTGTGTGGGTAAGAGAGAAAACAGATGTGCTATAAGGTAATTCACTAACCTTTTTATAGTTCGTTTAACTTTTAAAAAAGCTACAAACATGTTTATTTACTGTTGAATTTAATCAGCATAATTTGAGTGGGCTCCAGTAGATACAAAATGGAGTCGGGGTGTGCATATTATCACTGGGTTATCCTTCTGCTACAGATTTCTGTGAAGACCCATTAATTCAACAAACTATTAGCACCAGAGCTGTCCTGATAGGCTGTTGCACGAACTCAAAGAATTTTGTGGTAAAAATTAAACCAGGAAAACATTATTTTTCTTTTTTTGGCTCCAAACCTGTAATGGTCAGAGACCTAGCACAGAAAATGTGTTTTTGAATTTTGCTGTATTTTGTTACCAATATTTAGCTGTAGTGATAGAAGTGGTATGTACTCTTCAATTCATGGATGCTATCCCTCTTCTGCTCCATTCATTCACAATCTAGGATATGAAACTATTTCATGAAGGGCATCTTAAAATAAATAGCATGCAATATAATAGCAAAATGCTATTTCTGATTCTAATTCCATGCCTTAGTTAAATAGTGCATTGCGTATTGAAATAAATGGGTCACCTTCCTTGAGAGATAGTCACAAAATATGGTCCTAAATCCTTGAGTTTATTCGTGAGTATTAGCCTTAATAGTATGTGTACATGATTCTGGACCACCACAATAGAATTATAATCTGTGCACCAATTGAGAGATAAAAAATGCCGTATGGAATCTTTATGGCAGAGTTAGCCACTTCTAACAAGCAATTTTTTAAAAAAAAAAAACACCCTTTAAAAGATGTAAGATTACACATAATTTGGGGCAAAGCAACTTGAAACTAAAGTTAATGACAAAGAGGCATATTACAACCAGTTTAAAAAGTTATCATAGCTTTTATAACTCTCAGTGCTAAGAGATGAGAAACTTAAGACATATTGTTCAAAATTCCCATATGGAATTAGTTACAGAAGATACTATCTCTTAATGCATTTTTCACTAATTTGGACAATATTTATTGCTGTCTTCAAAGGACTCAACTTCATCCTTTAAGAATATGAAGGTCCCCAACCTTTTGGGCACCAGGGACAGGTTCTGTGGAGAGAGGTTTTTCCGTGGACCGGAGGGTGCGTGGTTTTGTGTGCTGCCTGCATCCTGAGGATGGGGCTTTGCTTGTTTGTGCGGACGGGTTGCTGACATTCCATGGCCCGGTACTGGCCCACGGACCTGGGGTTAGGGACCCCTGAACTAAAGGATTGGGTTAGAGCAAAGGTGACAAAGAAGTTTCCATGGCATTCACCTTGTTGCCCACCATAACCTGAATATATTTATGAAGAACAAAAAGAGGACAAAGAAAAATAAAAATAAATGATGCCTCAGTCTCAGCATTTGGGATGCTGAGAGAAGAAGACTAAGACAAGTTGCTTGGTTCTTCCTTTCTCTTGATCTTAACACAGTAAAGAGGTCCCTTGACAAGAAAGGTAAACCAGAGTTTCTGCTTTGGTAAATCCGACAAATGATACTCTATTACAGTAACTTTGTATATCTATATATACAAATCTATATATAGAGAGAGAGCCATTAGGCAAATCCTTAGTACCACTAAGATAATATAACACATTGAAATATTTATATTAATTTTAAATGAAACTAAAAATATTTTACACGTATATTTATAAAAATCCCGAAACAAAAAAACCAGTCCTAATTTTATAACATAAAAACGTGTCTTCTAAAATCAATGATACAAAGTATATGCAGCTAACTATCCAGTCATCTTCAAACAACAAGAAATGTTTTAAGAACACCACTCCAAATCTGCTCACTGATTTTCCATGAACAAATCCAAATCGTTTCCTTGAGCAGAAATTAAACAAATTTTAACATTCTAGATAAGCTATTCATAATGGTAATGAGATCCACTGAAAACCAACAGAACTCTTCAATGTCCAGATGATGACCAAGCACTAAAGTTCTTTTAATTTTATAAGCAACAGACAAAAGCCTTCTTTTACCACACAGTCCTATTACCTAATCTCCCCAGAGGGGGTGTTTTTCTTTCCATTTCCCTTTTAAAGTATTTAGCAGCTAAGCAAGAACCAGCATATAAAGTAGTGTTTTTTTAATCAGATACTGGAAGCAGGCTTCTGTTTGACAGAGGGAGCTTATACGAAGCCCACAATTTGCTGGATCATTGTGGTTCTCCGACTGCCACCTGCTGGGAAAGTCAGCCTGCTGGAGCCTGTTTGTGTACATTCCCAGTGCCAGCTCTTATCACTCAGTTTGTTCTGCATTTTGCTCAAGCTCTATATTTAGCCCTGTTAAAGTAGCGCAAACATGGTCATCCCATTCCCTGAAGACTGCCAATTCTAAAAGGGGAGAGAACATGGTTCACTGCATTTGTCAGTTAACAAATTAATTGCTTTAAAAAAAACAAAAACAAAAAAAACCCCAACAAAACCTCTTTTAGTACTTTAGCAATTCAAAAGCTAAGGAAATCACTGTTTGAAAAATAAAACCCCATTTTTGCTTGAAAAATGTTTAATGGTAAACCATGTTCACTGTCTGAGTTTTTAATTTTAATTTTCCATTAAGCATAGACAGAAAATACTTTATCAAAAAATACAGCCTTTGCTCTCCTTTTCCCATCTGCTCTGCAGCAAAACAGACCTAGACATTTATAACAAGTCTGTAAGAAGCAGAATATGCTACATCCAGGACATACTTCTAAAGGTGGCATATTTAGGATAAACCTGAGATTACATTACTCTAAAAAGCACTTGTTCCTTTGTTTCAGAGTTTTAGAATCATTTCATCTGCCTCCAAAAATATAAGAAAATAATAAAAAAACAAATATTTATCTGAACAATTGTAGTGTAATACCTGGATACATAATAAAACCTTTAGTATATCTTGTCCATAGAATGTTTTATTATGTACACACACACGCACACCTTTAGATTCGTGTTTGATTTTGGCATATTCTTACCTGTAGAAGAAGCTCAGCATCACTCACTTTTTCTTGCTCTATGTACTGAAGGAAAAGGTTTGTAACAGGCTTATAAATTCCAAACTGATTTGCCAATCTTTCAGCCATGGCACTCACTGTAAAACAAATGCATAGATAAATATGCATAAACATGGGGAAAATAAAATAAGGCTTATTAATATAAGAGAAATCATTGAAGTTGGGAAAGAAAATGGGGTACAGGTCTGTAATCTTAATATTTTTAATAGCAGTTTATCAGTTTTTGCTGTTTTTTAATTTACAGCGTATGAATTGATTTATAACATCAAATGTTTAAACAATAAAATATGTTACAAATTAAAAAGTGGTGATTTCACCCTTTAACCTGAACTGATAATCAATTTAACTGCGCATTAAAAAACTTTATATTCAAATAGTTCCATTTGCTTTTTGCTTTTTGTCTATTGGCTGCCTTGAGTACTCTTCAGGTTGAAAGGCTGAGGCAAAAACAAAAGTAATGTATAAATGAATACCTATCATCAATAAAGAATTAAAACTACCGGCACCGCAATCCTACAGTATAGGATTATATATTTCAGACTGCCTCCTTCTGGGCACAGAGAAAAGGCTACGGGGGAAATCTCATCTCAGAATTCTATTTCCCAGCTATCATAGAAATCACTTGGGATGCTTCTCTAATGTCAAAACACCTCTTGCTGTCCGATCCTGCTCTAGGAAACATGCAGCCCAACATTTTAGTAAATGTGATCACCTAGATCAATGTTTTTCAAACTTGGCAACTCTAGGATGCATAGACTTCAACTCCCAGAATTCCCTAGCCCAGAAGTCCACACATCTTAAAAGTTGCCAAGTTTGAAATACATTCACCTAGGCTGTTTGTGGCAGGTAGAATTCCATTTTAAGTGATGCTACTTTTGAAATTAGCATGAAATGAGCTATATAAGGCTTAAAAACAACTGCCTGCTTCAAGAACTAACCAAATAGAAAAGATTTACAGAAGCAGCCAGATTTACAGATTTTCTGAAGTTTTTTGTAAGTGGACTTTTTTGCCACACTTACATTTTTCCAAAGCTGTTTCCTCTTTGTCTTCTAACAATTTTCTGAATACAAAGGATAGGTTTGCATCTTCAGTCAGTTGTCTAGAAATGAATTTCTCCTCAATGTATTCTGTGGCAGCATCGCAGTTATTGCTGGGGAAAGTAAAAAGCTGCATTAGCTAAGTTGCTAACATTAGAATTCATATGCCAATAAAGCAAGACCATGAATATTTTATTCTATTACTACATTAATATTACACAAAATAGCAATGTTAAAAGTATCTATCACTCCACTCATGCAGATACTGTTATAACACAAAGTGAAACACATTTGTGGCCCAGTGCATAATAACAGCACTAATGCCTTTTCCTTCAGAAATGAACTATAAGCTTTTCTACCATTGAATAACATTACTTTTTTGGTAACAGAAAAAAATAACATGTAGGTTAGTTACATTTGGAATAAGTGGAATTAAAAATAAATATCCCAGAAAACAAAAGACACAGGAAAAACAGCATGTTTACAATATTAAATACTTTCTTGGATTTTCCATAGTTACCTTTTTGGATGTAGACAACTATATTAAATATGATATGCTCATCAGTGTCTGTAACAACCAGGCTGATGCCAAAATGAAGATATGCGTGTCATATCATTGCAGAAAGGATAGAACTCATGTCACAATATCTGACACAAGTATATAGGCCTCATCATTTGCATCATAATGAGTATGTATCATTTGCAACTTCGTGTCCTTCCATGCCTACCCATGGATAGGTTTAATGGTTTTGTTCACATATTTTTACTTTCTAGTGTAACAAAAATGGCAACATATGACAAAACTACTGTAGTCGTAAGAAATAAACACAACTTATTGTCCCTTTGATTTTAAAGAGTTGTAGACTTTCGAGTCTGTCTGCAGCAATATGTGGACATATTTAGGCAAATATCATACCTAAGATACTGGAAGACATGTGAAAGTTCATAGTTAACTGCTAATTTAGAAAGGTACCTGATTCTAAATGCAGCTATATTTTTCCCTACAGACAGCTGACATATCTGAATTGGTTGATAAAAATGGACCACAGCAAATAGATAACTGGGCTATAAAATGGCAAAAGGTTTGTACTGATTGTTTGTTACCATGTTCTTCTACCTGATACAACCTTATATGTGTATTTTGGACCTTTCCTGATGTTAAACTGATGTTTAAAAGAGAAATTTGAGTCTTCAAGCATTTCCAAAAGACTAGTTTTTTTAAACTGATTTAATGAAAGATTTTGGATACTATTAAGAATTTGTAAAGCTTATTTCTCCTTAGAAGGATGCTAATCCATATTCAGAAATAGAAAGCATGAACATGGAAATGAAACTGTTAAAATGGTTCTTCGATCTTTCTACCCAAATTTATCTATTTTTTCAAATACTTTGCCAGTCTTCATTAGGACTATCAATATATGTCTGGGATATACATATCTGTAAATATAACATATTCTACCAAAGTACTGACTGTGAGAAAACAACCAAATTTATTTGAGAGGCTAGCACAAGAGTGAAATAAATAGGACAGGATTCAGCTAATTGGTATATTTTAAATGTCTTCAATGCATAAAGAAGCAAAGACAAGAAGATTTTATGGATAAAAGCCAACACTCAATATTAAATAAATACTATGAAACCATTCAATGAAGCCAGTATACTTCAGAAAACATACAGTTGATATTTATGTACTAATACTATAAACAGAAGAGAGACAGTATAATTGGAATGTACCAAGTTGGGAACTATGTTCCCAATTCTTCTATTATCTGAAAAGAATTTTCAAACATTCCATTAGACAAGTAAGTGATTATTTATTTTAAGGTACTCACAATCTTTAGGCTAATCTTTTATTATTCTGCATTATCACAGGAATGCAAAGCAATTTTAACACACATGTAAAGCTTACTGCTACAAACAGGTGTGCACTATGCTTGAATTACAGTATTAACAAGAGTTAGCTTACATCAACGTTTCATTCAGGTAGACAGAATTTTAAAAACATGTATGTTAGACATGAGAGTCAATTCAGTGTAGTAGTTAAGACGTCAGGCTAGAACCTAGGAGACCATGAGTTCTAGTCCTGCCTTAGGCATGAAGACAGTTGGGTGGCCTTGGGCCAGTCACTTTCACTCAGCCCTAGGAAGGATCCAATGGCAAATCACTTCTTTAAAAACTTGCCAAGAAAACTGCAAGGATTTGTCCAGGCAGTCTTCCAAGAATTGGACACAATTGTATTGCAAGTTCACTTATCCAATAATAATTTGCAGTTCTTGCATTTCATTAAATAGACTCCAACATTCATTGTTTCTAGGATAAGAAACTTCAATGTCAGCCAATTCAAATATTTAACTATTATGAAGAAAAGGTTATTGATAACAAGATCACCATAAACCTGTTTCCCTACTAGTTACAAAGAAGTGGTACCTATTATCGAGTTACTTACTTTTTGATGCGAGCCAATGCAGTATTGTTGATGAAAAGCATTCTTGGGAGTTTAACAGTCTCATGCAGGGGTTCTATTAATTTCTCAATTTCCTTTATACTCTCTTCATCTCCCTTCTGAGCGAATGCCTGAACAAGCCGAGTAATTGCTAGCTGACTGGGTATCTGACCATTTTTAAGAAGTGTATTGAGGGAAGACATTGCTTCTATTGAATAGATTAAAGAACAGATGTTATTAATAAATAATAATTCAAAACAATAGATCTTGACATTACATTGCATACTCATAAATCTAATTAATGAGAGAAAGAAAAATCTTACAAATTCTTTTGTTCAACCTACCATAGTTTTTTTAGACTGTTTTCCAAAAGCAATTATATGTTGCTATGTATATCTTGCATGTAAGATTTTGAGGTCCACATTTCCAAGACTACTTCTTTATCTCTAATTAGTTAACAGCCACAGTGGGCCATCATGCATACCACTACTTTCTCAAGCACCATTTTTCTAGATTTGTTAAACTGACCCATGGTCTAACAAGTAATTTTTATGTTTTTTTTTACCACTAAGATATCTTTAGAACCTGCACTACCATCTTGGTAGGGTTCAACAGTAAAAAATGGTGGGTTCACTGGTTAAATATGCAGTTGGCCCACAAATCAATAGTGCTCACCTATGATAAGTTTCAGTCCAACTTTTGATATTAGCTATTGAAAATGGCAACATGAAAAACAATGATCATCACTTTATTATGTATTCTACCCAATTTTGATGATGAAAATCACCACTATATAACAAAACATCCTAATCTTTTTTGCTTATTCCCAAGTATAGGTACTATAGCTAACAGTAACAGTAAAAAAAGTTAAAACTCTGCCAACATTCCTTCCAAAATTCTTTGGGAAAAGGAGTATGGAACACATTTATAACTAATCAAAAGCTGCATTAGTATGTTACAATAATAGAGAAAATTTAGTGTGATATCTAAACAGGAAAGCAAAAACATTCCTAGAGAGCATCCTATGGTAAAAAGAAAGGGTGGGAAGTAATCACAAAAGTCTGCCTTCTAGTGAATGGATGTTTGGTGCCTGGCCATGCCTCCATCCTAATCTATTATGAATAGTGCAGCATTTATTTTATCAGAGCACCCAGAAATTCTTTTAAAAATATGAAATGTGCTCCCTGATCACATTTGCTTACCTATCCTAAATAATTAAAAATTAAAATTAAACTTCTGATGCTCCTTTCCCCACAAGCCACATTGACACAGCTAAAAGGAATTGGTTCATGTATGTGTGTATGTATGGGTTAGGGTATACACACAGAAAGACAGAGAGACACACGAACATGGATACCAGGAATGAAAAGATAGTATTAGAATACACACATGCATACACTCATATTTTCATCAATACTTTGATAATTAGATGAAGAACAACATGTATTTTATTATCATATATATATATGTATGGATGTGTGTACATACAATACATACACATATCATTTTAGCCATTGTCTATCTACTGCAAGATGAAGGCCTCTTCTGCATGTTTCCTGAGCTTTCTTCTGCCCACAATTCTTGTTGATGTTGTCAATCCATCTTGTTTTATGTCTCTTTTGTGCATGCTTTTTATCAAGTGGGATCCATTCTATGATTGCCTTGATCCACCTGCCATCAGTTCTTCTTGCTATGTGACTGGCCCATTTCCATTTCTTTACTCTCTTGATTATATTATATATATATATATATATATATATATCTCCAGAATCTGGATCATTGGAGTTGGAATAAGGAGGAGCAGTTCCCATTTATATAACTGATATTTTTATGCTAGCCTATATCATTTCAGTAAAGACATAAATTATATAATTGGAGAAAAGATGTAAAAATTGTTTAGACTGCCTCAGATAAATATCTGGAGATGAAATCTTTAAAAAAAATTGTTGCATCTTAAGCGCCCTAAATGGAGATCCAGAAAAATAAAAGTTTCACTATAAAAATGTGACTATTTTCTTAATGAAAATTAATGACTATAATTTAGACTAAAATTTTTTATCCACATCTGATTTGTATGTATTATTGACCAAGGTCATAATTCTCCCTATTTTAGTCAAAACTGCTATGTATTAATTTTCCTGTTAAAAATTCTGATGCACTCAGTAAGTGCAACAAATACATATATATCCCATAATTCACCACCACCCCAAATTGTACAGAATAGTTACAAGGCCCACATGCCTTTTGTTGAACTTAGTTTATGATTTATTACAATCCCATGCAAGCAATAAAAACAACCAATACAAAACTAGCATATTGCACCACTACTGTATGAAATTAACTTAAGGCCAGGCACCTGCTGGGACAGTATTACTCTGGCTAGGTTTTGAAAAGTCTATAAATTAGAGGCCATCTATATCTCCAGAAGAGAATGCTCCATAAAATGGAGGCCGCTACAGAGTGGGCTGTTGCTGGACCCATGTCAGTAAATCCTCTGAGGATGGAGACCTGCAACAGGCTTTCTTTGGAGGAATGGAGTGGTCAGACTCAGTTTCAGGAAGGTGATGCCTGATATATTCTCTTTACTGCAGTATAAAGAGCTTTAGAGATAGTAACCAGCACTTTGATTTGGGCCTAGAAGCCAAATTTGAAACCAGTGCAGTGACTGCACAATTAGTGTTCTTTTTGCGAGACACAAATAATCCATCCAGTTTTGTGCTACTACAGTGCGGAGCCACGCATTGTAGTAGGCCAACTGGGAACAATCAAGGCACGAATTACCTTTACTGGAGCATCCTTGCTCTAGGTAGATCATATCAGCACATCATATTAAGTATTTTTAAAATATAGAATCCATCCAATTTCAGTTGTTCAGTTTTTATCCTAGCTTCCCTGATCTACTCTAAATAATCAAAAATTGGCTAAATAAAGCACAGCACAGAGAAACAGAGATTAATGCACTCAGCACTGAGAAAATGATCTCAAGATTTGCAAGTGTTTCATTAGGTATTGTTGAGAGCAAGCCAGAAGGATATCCACCAAGAGATAGGGAAAAGTGAAGGGAAGGGAAGCAGACACATCTGTAGAAATCAGAGGTCAAATAAAAGCAAAGAAGTTCGTCCAATAGCTTGAAGCAGGAAGTCCCTGCCTATCTATCAGCAATCTTTTACTGCATCCTTTAGTTGCTGTCCAAGAGGGAGCCAAAAAAAAGAAATTATGGGAGAACAGCAAGATATCTTGCTGTGCTGTAGAAATTTTGCTTAAATACTGGTCTCAAGGGAAGATAGAGAGGAGAAGCTATTCTCCCAGTGACTTCTGAATACTTTGAGATTCAGGATATCATGTCTGGCATTATAGGGTCATGGCAGCTGATTGATGGGCAATTATTTCTGTTGAAAGGATTCCCTGGGGATAATCACTTGGGAACCACATGGAGCTTAAGCAGAACATAAGTAGGGCCAAAGCAAAATATGAACAGGCCACCCACAGTTCTTCCTACATTTTTTTCATCTCCTAGTAATCTTTCTTCCTATGCTGTTTCAGACCCCTTCACTTCTTCCCACATCATAGACCGCTAAAGGACAGGCAATTCTTATCAGAGATCTGAACTTATACAGCTTAAAGTGGATTCTTTAATTAAGCCAATAACTGTATAATGTTATTGGCTACAGATTACCCAACCCCAACATATTTAATCTAAGATATATTCTTCAGAGAATTCATGAAACTAAATGATTTAGCAATAGTTCTTCTACCTTAAAGGCCATTTGCTAAACTAGGATTAAAAATGAAATAAATTATGGAAAAGATGCATTTAAGCATATGATGAAAAACACATATTCAGTGGCAATATGTAACAACTATGGTATAAAAATGTAATTTGTGCAAGTTCAGTTTGTGATCCTAAGCCTGACTGGCCTTCTCACTATGTGAAAACCAGTAGATTCTGAAGGCAGATGTTCAAGATGAACCTAAACTAGACTCAAATAAATGAATATAGAATAACAGTAAAATTGTTCACTACTGCATTCACAAGCATTTAAACTGTTTAGCCAATATTGCTGTTACCATGCAAAGTAAGTTTACAAAGAGTACAAAAGGACAATGTATGTTTTATTTCTGCTGGCATTGAGAACTATTAAAAGTAATCAATTAAGTTTTTAAAAAATCAGTATTATAAACATTTAATGCACAGCCACGCATATTTAACACTCAATTTAACTCACTTGATATCTGGTGCTACCAACACAATGTGCAGGAAGAAACTGCTGGGAATTGTTTCAGATGCTCTAAGGTATGTTAATTTCCAAAGCAAAATGAATTGTGCTGTGAATTTTAACGCATTTGAAAGCCTGTACTTTTTCTCGTTCTGGAACACAAATTTTGCATGTCTGAAGAGCTGTGATTCATCTTAAGAAAACCCATCTTGTGTTAAATGGAACGGAAACTGGACTAAGTGGTCAAATGACAAGTACATTCATATTCAAGCTGTATTATAAATGCATGTACAGTAATTTACGTCTCTCAGCTACCACAAAAGGCGCTTGATAAGCAGGTAATTTGCTAAATGGACTCCTTTATCCAAGTATTCGAAGGGCGTTACAAGAAAAATCTGCAGAGGCATTAATGTGACGTAAAGGTCAAGCATTGTGACATACCTTTCAAATAATCCCGCCTAACTTGCGTTAAGATGAGGAGGCTGCTGGCAGCATCGTTCAGCACGAAGCCCTTGATGTGGTTCTCAGCGCTAAAAGAAGCAGACATTTAGAAAGGAATTACTGACATGCTTCTGATACGATAATAAATGGTTGAGCACCAAGGTGAAATTATAAAAACTACTGTTCGTATGTTAAAAATATTGCTGCAAAATATCGACCTGGAGACAGCTTTTGTGTTATCCTGTCAATGGTTATAGAAGGATAATTTTTTTGTGCATTCTGACAGATGACAAAGTTGGAAATGAGCAACAAAAGAAACAAAGTACAAGATTTTTTTAAACAATCGGTTCAGATTCTTGAATGCTGACATATTACATGACGAAAATAACTGCATGCCCACTATTGTTCTGCTGTATCCTAAGCGGGATACTTTGTTCTTCTTTTTAAAACAGTCACCATAATTATAAAATGTAAAACCATTCTTCCTGCAATAAAAAAATGAAACATTTATTTTCAGCACGGTATATTTTAAATACAAATCAAAGGGATATTATGAACCAGCTCTGTATAATTTGGTTGATTTAATTTTCAAATTTTTGTCATCTAGACATATGCAGGATTAAAAAAAATTATGCATTACTCTGCTGTCCTAAAACTAAACTGCATCATTCATTAATTCAATTTTAAAAGGCAAAAATAAAACAAAAATGAACAACTTCACTTACCAGAAACTGCAAGAAGAAATTAGCTTTACTAATATTTAAGTCCTTTTGAAAAACAAATACTTTGAACATGCTGATCAGAAAACCTTTTTCTATTTTCATGTCCATGGCTTTAAATGGTCCCCACATAATTAAATATAGACTTTATTCTTAAAATTCCCCCAGAGAGAAGTAAATACAAGGCTGACATTTGTTGTATCAACAGTCAGATAAACCAGAGGGATCATCTTGTGAGAAACAACAGAAGAGCCCACCTTTCTGAATTTATGAACTGAGCGGATTAGGAAGTAAATAGAGTCATTGCTAAATTATTCTCCCCAATCTCAAGAAAATCCTCCGGTAAGTTCATAATATGACCTTCCTCTCAGTCACTTTCAGCCTCTGGGCCCTCAGGATTTTCTGCTTAATCTCTGCCTAAGCCCTCATTGCTCTTTTTTTTTTCTTTTGCCCCATCTGTCAAAACCTGTAAGTCAAAAACTCATGCACAGAACTGTAAATGACATATAACAAAGGATTTACTTTCCCCAATCTTTCAATCTTTAGTGCAATTAAATAAGTGTTACTGTTCTTACAGACTTAATCCCTTATTTCAAAATTATTACATTTCTATTTTAGAACTATAGTTAAATTTCATCAAGATCTTTAGGCTGACCAAAATAATAATAAAATATTTTTCTATAAAGGCATTAACATTCAGTATTTCCAATTTATCTATCAGAAATTGATTTTTTTTAAAAAAAATATCTACCTTATAAGTAGAAAAAAGAAAGTTATTTCTTCCTTACTGTGAGCTAGGCAGAATTCCCCTTTCAAAATAACCAGATCTTGGAATTCTCCTTTCCCAATATACAATCTTATTGTATTTCACTTGGATTACCACATTTTTTTTATTTTAGTATTTTGTGTCTGCTGGTAATAGACTATGTAAAATGTATTGTGTTCTGATATATTGGTCTGCTTAAATTTTTCCCAAAAGTGTTAACCTTTGCCAATGTAATGAAAAGCAGTCCTAATGATTTATGCTTGCAATTTACCAAGCAATCCTGAAAATTCTTTGTTTTGACATCTAATGTATGTATATCCTATGAATCAAAATTAATGTAAAATGTAGCAAGGTGAGCAGGTTTTATATTAGACCCTCTCCTGTTACATAAGGCTGCCATTTGGTTAAAAGAATCTCTGCATTTCTCTGTTCTTTGTTTTCTGGATTAGTATCTATATTGCAATCCATTTTGGATGCAATGATAAAGTATGATTTAGCTGAGCATTAGATATATAAATCTAGTATACTGTCTCTCACTCTCTCTCTCTCTTTCGCTCTCTCTCTATAATATCAGTGAAGAGAAGACCATGGATGGTTTTTATTTTGTTTTCTTGAAACAGGCTATTTTTCATAACCCATGCTGTTTTTGTTTTTACTTGCATGTTAAAATAAGAAGAAGAGGAAAGAATATTAGGCATGTTCACCAACCTGAATTATTTATACAAATAATAAAGGTAGGATATAAAATGAATAAATAAATAAAATATAATAATAACAAAAATTAAACAGCTTTGTTAGATCTGAGACACAGTGCTAAATTATGCTAAAGCAGAATTAGCTAAAGCACAAGAGAAAGGTTCCAATTTTTTCCCATGCATTTGGGAAGGACAACCGGAAAGGATTGTAAAGCTAAAGCTAATTCATATGAATTTTGTGTTTGTTTACTAGTAAGCATTTTATTCCTAGTTGTGCAATATGTCCAAGCATAGCCAAATACAGGTAAGATTTTAGGGTTAAATACTGAAGTTAAATTTTACTTTAACTCTATCATTTTATTTTAAACAATTTCAGTATAATTTTAATTAGTTCACAATTTAAATCTCGCTTTAACTGTTTTCTGTTCATGTTCATTTTTCTTTCTAGCAGGCTATTGTTTTTTTTGAAAAAGTTAATCAACCTGTTGGCAATTTTGTGTTTCTGTATATTAATTACTTAAGATAAATCTCTATTTTTTGAGCATATAAATATCTCAGGTTATTTTCTAGTAGCTATTTAATTCTATTATTGTTGTTTTTGATATAATAATTTGAGTCTAATAAACTACCTTTCAACACAGACTTCTGATTTAAAACTTCTCTCTTGTTCTTGATTATAATGTAAACTAAGCTTAAAGGATAATTCATTTTTCTAACGGTTTTAATATTCACAGCTACAGTACAGTGGATCGGGTTACAGTTGGAGAACTTGGCCACACAGACAATCTTCTATATGTAATCTTTCTTTCTCACTATCGATATAAAATCAATGCAGACACTAATAAGTTTATTTCAAGAAAGTTCTTTTAAGAGATTCAAGCAATTGAAGAAATGTGTGGCATAGTTGCATATTCAGATCTCTACTCCACACTGGGGATTTTATGCATGAAGCAAAGCTGTCTGATGCACTAAACGACATTTATTCCTATTCATATGATTCTGTCAAGAGAACATTTGCTATATTTGTTGTCTGGTCTTGAGACCCCAGGACCACCTACACATACAAAGTGTTTGGTGTTTTGATAATGTGCGCATTTGTTAAATTGTTAAGTGTACCAAATGTGTGACTCAGTCATGATGGACTATTAACCAAGATGACTTGAGAATGTCAACTTTTTTGATTCAATGATGGAAAGTCTAGTACATTACATTGTCCTTAAACAACAGGCAAAGTATGAAATAATGTACATGAAAAATGACCCATAACTGATAAAGACAGATGCATAGATAAAAAGACTTACACTTTTTTTACTTCCATTGCTTCTGAAAGAAAACCATGGCTGAGCAATGCTTTGATAAGATTGCTGTAACAACTGACATTAAGTGCAACATCCTTTGCCATTAGAAAAAGCCTGTATGCCTCTGCAAAAGAATTTAAAAAACAATAAATGTGTCAGCGTTTATTGAAGTGGCACAGTAAACTGTTCATCTCTTCTTTTTAACAGCACATGAAACAAACCCGTTTCTCTACTCTTCTTTCTGAGTTCAAAGCTACATTTAAGAGCTGTTTTAGTGTCCAATAAAAATCTCATTTCTATTTAATTTTTAGCAACTTAAATTTGTCTTCATACTAAAAGGGAGGGGGGAGAGGAATTACTGCCACAAATGAGGAACAAGTTATGCCTTAGCCAGTCACAAAACAGCCCTTTTCAAAATCACTATCAAATCACTGCAATGCTACTCATTTAAAAATACTCTACATTCAATTTTAAGATAATTCCTGATTCTTGTGATAGTCAGAATGGTTAATATTTATCCCAGAAATCTTTAGGAAATATTAGCACTCTTTCTACTTTTGAGAGATGAACTTATTTGCTTACAAGGTTTACATAGAAACATACCATTTATAAATATACCACAACAGCATTTATCTGACTGATTAATGGTTTTATTTCACACATTCACAATAACTGACAGTCAAAAGACATTACAAGAAGAGGAAGCTAAGGAGGAAAAGGGAAGTATGCTTTTCAATCATTTACTTTTCTGAACAAGATTAAGCAGGTGTGAATGTCCCAACAAAAACATTAATTTGCTCTAAAAATAAACGTTACGTATCTGAAACCACCCCCCACTGTTCAATAGTTTACTTTAGAAAGTCATTTTAATCATTAGAATACAGTATTACACATAAAAGTGCTTATATATGCCTTGAATATCTAGTGGAATTCTGTTTATAGTTGAAAATATATCCAGAAAACTGAATGAAGAATAGGTGAGAAAGAACTTACACTACATGTACTGGCTAAATAGATGCACATCCTATATTATGTTATTCTTAAAGGTAAAATAGGTATCATGAAATTCGATGAATACTGCAGTGATCAATATTTTGCATTGAAACAAGTTTGTGTAATGATTTGAAATAGTTTTAGGTCAATATTCATTACTTTTTGTTCTTTGTTATGTTTACAATGATTTTGGTATCTAGATTACTGTAGCTAAAGTGTTATGAATTGTGTGTTAATCCCAGGTTACTGCATTCAATGAAATGAAATACACACACACACACACACGATATACAGTTGTAGGACAATACTACAAGATAAGTCTTGATAGCTTTACTTAAGAAAATGGTATTATTTGATCATCAGGAGTCGAGATTAACAAAAAAACACGAAGCCAACAAATTAAGGAATAATTGTTGCAGGCTAGCTGGTATGTTTCCTGGAGTGTTTTACTTAATATCTCATCAGCAACAAAATAATTACTTTAGTATTTAAAAAAGCCTACTCAATTATACTGAGTAAGAGGCAATGGGGCTAATATGCCAATTTCACTCCAAGCATTCCTCCTTCCAAAGATGGAACACTTTAGAGATTAGGAATAAATATATGTGACTAAACTATGTTACATTGGCTGCAGGTATAGATAGGCCCTGGAACATTTCTTTCCCTCTTGATATTCATGGAAGGTAGCTGAAGGGTAGCTGGATGTTCAGTGAAGAAAATGATCTTTCATGATAAGACCAACACACTGCTTTCCTACAACAGAGTTAAAACATTTGATAGTGGAACAAACTTAAAACTGTTTGGGAGAGCTTAACTTTTATTAAAGGAGCTTAACTGTATAGGAACTACTTTTTCCAGCACCCTCTTACTGAATGTTTCTTTGGCTAAGATGGATGGGTTAAGTTGGTAATATTTAATAAAGGAGATCATGATTACGTGGCAATTCAATAAATATCTCCTAGTGCAGTGGTTCTCAACCTTTTTAATGCCGCGACCCCAACCGGTCATAAGTCGAGGACTAAACCGGTCGTAAGTCGAGGACTAAACCGGTCGCAAGTTGAGGACTACCCAACCGGTCGTAAGTCGAGACTTTCCCTGCCAGGGAGCGCCGTGCATGCGTGGTTCCGCCCCCTGCGCCGGCCGAGGCGTAGTTGGCAAGCGACAGAGACGGAACAGGCTGACCACCAGCTGGCCCAGCCCAAGGGAGGTAAGGCACCCACCGGAAAAGGGGGAAAAATGGTGGACAAAAAAAATGGTGGACAAAAAAAATGGCGGACAACCTTGCTTGGCGACCCCCATGAAATGGTCGATCGACCCCAAATGGGGTCCCGACCCACAGGTTGAGAACCACTGTCCTAGTGCATACTCTAGTTTCATACAAGATTTCATCCACCTGGAAAGGGAAGAATATCCACTGGAGACAGAAGGAATGGATTCTTGCCCATGATACCAAATCTACATAGGTTGTCATATGATCCTAAAGACTAGCAAGTTTCATGAGTCAGTCTTTCAGATTCAGGTAACTAAGGCTAAGGCACCTCCTCTTTGCTGGATGGGGTAAAACAATGTTCATTCTTGCTGGAACTGCTGCAGATTGTTCAGAAGTCTCTATTCCCCCAGCATGTTTTGAATAGTAGGAACTAGAATTGTAAGAACTAAAGGAATGACAGAAGTAACTTGAAGTCCTCCTACCCTTCCTTTCATAACTTTTGTTGGACAGGGATACGGCTTTTCTTTTCTTAAGTCTCTAGGGCTTCTCCAAACAGTTTTCCATCCTTGAATGGGCCCAATATGAGCACCAAAGCAGATAGAATGTTTGTACCAGTTCTTCAGCCATAACTGCCCTCCGGTGGTCATAGTAGGTGACACTCATCTAGCTGAAAATTCTAGGCTATCTGCCCAGAAGGGATCCATCATGGCCAGTTAACTCATGTCCCTTCCAAATTCATTAGGGACAATGAATTAATTGTTTTGTCTACAGGAAACAGGCTCCAGAAAAGACAGATATAGCAAGAGAAGCTACAGCCTCACGATCTCTACTCTAGAGTATTTCTATCCTGCTGTTCTCTTGTTTGGGAGTGGCATTTTCCCCATCTTAATATACTATTATCCCAGTATAACAAGATACTGGTATCTTGTTAGATTTTACAGTCAAAACAGTAACAAAGTTAGAATAGTAATAAAGACATAAAAATTAGTACGGTAGCTTTAGGTAACATATATATGTAAATATTCTGGCACTAGAGATTTCAGTTTGTTTGTTCATAGAACATCATATGTGACTATACAGAAAAAGTTAATCATATCTTCAACAAGGGTTTAAGAAGCCAAAACTGATTTACCTTGGTGTTTACCATTTCTGCAAAATTGGTATATTTTTTCATTAACTTGATTTGTTTGCTGAGGAAATGATGACAAGCCAATTGATGTAGAATCATCATCGCTTTCATACCAATTCTTTAAAAGAAACAAATACGTGTCTTTATTTTTCTAAATAGATAATATCCACTTATTATCTAATTAAAAAGAGTTATTCTAATGTAGCTATTTCATCATAAAAGCATTGATTCTAATTTACCTGAGGTGCAGTAAATGGAATTTTCTGATTATTAACTTTAAAAATATGTCCTAGCAAATGCAAAGTTCTTGAACGGGGAACAATGTTTTCTTCCTGCATTTTAGTCCAAACAGCTTCAGCCTTTCCTAAATCATTATTTTTTTCTGAAAAGGAAACATTAAAAAAGAAAAGAGAAAACAATTACACATATGTACTGCTGATAAGTATATTTTAACATATTGTGAAAAAAAATCCAAAGATTTCAAGTTCAAATATTTTACCCAAAAAAATCCACTAAAACTAGTAAGCTAAAATAAAAAGTGCTTTTTCCCCCTTACTGATTCACACTTTATGAAACAATCATGGGAACACCACTGTTTATCAAGAAAAGATTTTATTTCAAAAGCTTGTATCGAAAGTATTTATATTCACTTTGGAAATTTCACTGTTCATAACAATAAGTCATATCATGTTGTATTAAGTGAAATTTCATTAATTTTATTTTCTGGTTATCTTATTTGGAGATGCTATTTTGTTAAATTAATTTAAGCTCTTGGATGGATCCAAAAGATCCTTCTATGAGAGGAAACAAAATAGCTGTTGTTGATGTTGTGTAAGTACTTAAGCCAGTGTTTCTCGACCTTGACAATTTTAAGGCATGTGGACTTCAACTCCCAGAATTCCACAGCCAGCAATGCTGGCTGTGGAATTCTGGGAGTTGAAGTCCACATGCTTTAAAATTGTCAAGGTTGAGAAACACTGACTTAAGCAAAGTTTGACAAAGTGCCATAATTGATAAATTTGTTGTACTTCTTTTGTACTCACTCCTGCAAAGGGATGTGCTCCTCTTCTAGGATCACAAAAGAAATGTGGTTGTTTTGTTTACTTTTTTTATTCACACAACACTAAGTATATAAAATACCCTTCTTAAAATACGAGCATAAATCTTAAATACAGTTTGCAGAAGATAAAGTTCCTGGGTCTATTTTCTTTCATTTCTATGACAAAGGATTATAATTAATTACCAAACATAAAGCACTAAGAAACACATTGTTTTATCTTCTAAGAAACAAAGCTGTTCTTTTCATTTGAATAGAGGAATTGGTTGCGCTTTTTATTTTTGCTGACTGGAGAAATTTTTCATAAAATTTATTTTCTTATATTTCTCCCTCACAGGCATATTGTCAGTATAAGGGAGGAGAGTCCTATTGGGAAGGCGAGAACAATCTCTTACTGATAAAAAAATTATGCTTTGAAGCCCAATGCTATGTTTCTTTATTTAAATTGAAATTTGGACCCCTTTTTTGCTTATTTACTTCTAAATAGTAAGCCAATAGTAAACCATCTAAAGCACACCTATGGAGGGAGAACTGGGTTAATCTGCTGCAGCAAAAAAAAGCAGAAAGTCCTTTGCATTTTAAAGATCGTTTCATAATGCTTCCTTCCATTTTGTGTGAGGAATTTTCAAGGATAAATGACCTCTGTAAACAGGAGAGACTGGGCAATGAAAGAAAAGCTTTTAGCATTTATTAAATTCTATTAGAAGCTTTTCCCATCTGACATTAAAGTAACGCGTAAAGGTATCAATCTGGATCTGTACAACAGCAGACATCCAAAGGTTCAAACTTTTTCCACCTCTCACCATTCCACAATCTGTTTGGAAAACTGTTTTTTAAAAATAAAATATAAATCTTTTCTGAGCCATTTTTAATACAAGTTGGGAGCCAATTACCAAACACCATGGGCTCTAGTCAATTTTCAAGTTCCCCAGTCAATTTTGTGATCCAAAACACAGCCTGCTCAAAATTTTCTGATTGGGGATGCACAAATCTGCCTGTGCATGGAACAGCTGATTTTGAATGGTCCATGCTTGAATATGTTTCAGATGTTTTGGTCCAGACACTGAATGAAATATGGTTGTTTTGTTGCAGATGAAGACTGAACGTTGACTGTTTCATGAAGATTGGAAGAGGATGCAGGGAGGTAGGATACACACATCAAGGTGGCAGAAGCAGCCAAGGGAAAACAAAGAAGGAAGTGTGTGTATGGAGGGAGGGCGTTGGATATGCCACACTTTTAATGTGAGGAGGGGACAGGGGTTATATGTCCCAGCCTTGCCTTACATGTCCTGTCAAATCTTCTGGAATTTGTTTTGTCCAAATCACCCAAACAGCCAAAATGTTCAGGGTTTTGTTTTGGCTAAACTATAGCTAATCTAAAAAGGTTCAGCAGAACTTCTAAAAAAATGATTTGCTCTTGGTTTTACCTTTGTAATTACCCCTAGTTTTAACAAAATTTCCAGTGTGAGGCTATACTGCTCCAACTTTGAATAGTAACATACACATTCTTAAAAGCGTCTGTATAAAAGCTGTAAAACTATTTGACAGTACATCAAATACATATGAACTGATTTTTTTCAAAATAATAATTTCAGCTGCTTAACATGCCTGCCAAATTTAAATCTCCCTGAGTTGAATGTGCAGTCACCCTGTGCTATGAGGCTCTCAATTTTATAGCATTTTCCTCTAAAGCTTAACAAGTTGCCTACGTAATGGTAAGATTATGAAAGGCTTTGAGTTATTCCTTGGCAGAATGCAAGTGTATTTGGTTATCTTCTATTGAAAGCAATTATGCATATAGCAAAGAGGAACATTTTTTTTTTTAGCAGACAGCAAAACAAGACAGTTCAAAGTAAAGGGAGAAATTACAGAGACACTTCTTGAATTTCTGAAACATGGTTTAGTACTACAGAATGATGGGAAATGGCAACTTTCTTTAAAGAAACTCCTCAAGAGATAAATACCACCTATGCAGAAGAAAATAGGCGGTTTACAAAAACCTTCAATTATCATTCAACCAAAGTAAGCCAACTGTAGAATGTTTCCCTATTCAAGTTAATACTTTAGAACTGAAAGAAAGAAACCAACTGATAAATTGGAATGCAGCCCAAACACACTGAATATTTCACCCATGGACAAGCTGCTGAGCTGAATGCAAAAATGCCATCTAATTTTTCTTGTGGTGTCTTTTTTAAAATAGAATATATGCGCATTGGTCAGAAAGAAGGAAAAGTAGTGTTATGCCAAGATCTTTAAACCAGATAGCCAACAGAATCTGCAAGGGAAGGAGGAGGAGGAGGAGGAGGAAGAGGAGGAAGAAACTGAAGGCCCTCAGTTGGAGGAAAATGGTTACAAATGTAAACAAGTATAAATGCAGACCTTTATGCTTGTGGCTAACCAGAATCCACAACCATGGTTGTCACCAGCCCATTTAGATAATATCTGGAAGAAAGTAATTCAGATCCCAGCTTTCTTAAATTTTCTGAATCTCTTAAAAAACATGTATAAGGAGGGAAGATAACCAAAAGTATATTAGTGTTGTCTACCTCCATACCTGTTTTTGTTCTTGTCCTTGTGATGAAGCTAAACACAGAAGCCTCTTTTTATCTGAGCAATACAAAGAAGAGGCCTATCTCATATGTTTTCCAAGCTGAAGGCCTCAAATTGAACTTTAGTGTTTTCCAGTTAAGAACTGGTTTCTGAGATTTGCAACCTTTTAGAACAGGCAATACTGGATGGTATTATTTAGACTGGTCTGGTATATGGAAGTTCTATGCTTATAATTGCCTTGGTGATTTCTACATTTTATTTTTAATTAGTTGATTATAAGGATGCATATCTATTTTCTCATGCTACTTACACAGTTGCATTAGCTTTGGGGGGTATGCTTAGCAATTATATTCTTATGACAGATAAGTCTAGGCTACAAAACACTTGTTAGAATAAAATAAAACTGGTCACTTTACTTACGGTATAATAATAACAGACAATAATACATCTTATCTCTATCACAATCAAATAGGTTTTGAGTCAGTTTTACCATGGCTTCCAAGCTCTCGTCCTATAAAATAAAAATAGAACATATATATTATAATATTCATATTTTTTTCAGTTTGCATTGGGCAGTTATACAACTTCCCATATGGTCTATATAGACAATGTGAAGAACTGATTAACAGGAAAATAACACTGAATGAAACACATGCTTTCAAAATATGGGCCAATAATTTAGTAATAATTTTCATAATCTATGAATTCTTAGAATACAAGCAAACAAAAAGAACTATAAAAATATTCAAAACATGCAGATATTTCAAAAGGCTTACATAGCTTCTGAACATCTTATTACATAAATATATATAATACAGCAATTTTCATATATTTGCATTAAGACTATTCATATATTTGCCCCTCAAATATTCTCTCTTAGAATGAAACCACTTTCATTTGCCTTTTGGTCTAACATGCCAGCAACTGCTCCAATGTCTAAATACATATGTAGGTTTATCTTGGTTTATCAACCAAGGCAGATAGCACTTTTAAAAAATAGGTATAGCATAATGTTTATTTGAGTTCTTCAACTAATATAGTTCACACAACCTGTAGTGACCATTTTTCCCTCACTTCTACACATTGTGAGGTATCAGACATTACTAGCAAGAAAAAAGTACTTCATTGGGCTTTTATGAAAGATACAAGAGGCATCACTTGTGGCTATTCCTGTCACCTATCACAAAAGAGAAGAATCAACCAGGGGCAAAGAATTTGAAGGAAGAAGCAACCTGAAAACCTAATCATGTAAACTCTCCAAAGGAATAAAGGGAGATAGCATGCTCCTCTTTGCCTGGGGTTTTGTAGCAGGGGTAGTAATAGGTCATTAACTTATGAACTAGCAAGATTTTGCAAAAATGGAAAGAGAGAGTGATCAGAGCAGCTATATGTTCTGAAAGATTGTTCATTGAGTTTTGAGGGATGAAAGATAATCTCTTGATAGCAAGGGCTTCTAATTACTCAGCAAGTATTAGTGAATCACTGCTTCCTGAAAAAATGAGCAACAATTGCAAGAGGATTTATTCTAAGGTTATTCCAGCCAATTTCCAGATTCGAGGTTCTCCGAATGAAATAACAGAAGTTTTTCTGGGGAGTTTAAGTGATAGTCTCAGAACATTTTCTCTAAGGCAAGAATTTGTACTTTGTTAAAGTGAAAGCCTGATAGGGCAACAAAAAGAATACAAGTTCTATTATCAATGGTTCCCTAAAAAACAAAAAAAAAAGCCAGTATGATGTAATGGTCCAGGCATCATGCTAGAAATTGGGAGACAATGAGTTCTAGTCCCACTTTAGGCACAAAGCCTGCTGGATGATCTTACACTAGTCACTTTCTTTCAACTATCAGAACGAGAAAATGCAAACCACTTCTGGAAAATCTTGCCAAGAAAACTGTAGGGACTTGTCCATACAGTCTCTGAGAATCGAACACGATTGAATAGAAGAGGAAAAAAATCGAAAAAAATCAAACAAATGAAAATGATTAGAACAAATCTATAATTGTAACTTGCAATGCTTGTAGCATGTTTATCTTCCTGCCTGAAAATAACCAGATGAATATTTGAAAAATATTGAAGGGAAAAAAAGGAGCTTTGGCTAACAAGAATGCAAATTTTTGAGTTCACAGAAAAGAAGCTCTTGTAACAAAAACTAACTATGACGTAATTCTCTATCAATAACACAAGTCTAACTGGAAGATGTGCAGTAGAAGAGAGTAACAATTATTGGGAAAAAATCCAGAAGATATTAAGCATTACTGGAATTCATAAATAGGTTTTTGAATCTTGCAGGTGAATAATGTTCTGAGTGTTCAAAAGAAGACAAAAACAATGCATAAAAGAACAAGATGGCAGATCCTTAAATGGCACAATGGATGCAACCTGAAGACAAAGAGGAAAGTCATGGCAGTTGGTGATTAACTAAGGAACTGAAATAAGCATATATTGACAGGACTCACTGGGTCTCGAAGTGTGCTGACTGCTAGAAGCAAGAATCAGAGATATGACAGAAAAATATCAGTGTCTTATCATGTTCACTGATAATGTTATCCTTATTAATCATATTGGAACAAATGATGCTGCCTAAGGATTTAATAATAATAATTTAATAATTTTGGAAGAAAGTTCAAGATATAGAGAATCCTGCAAGTATTTGACGAGTACTCAATGACACCATGATTTATAAACTAGGTAAATGTGAGCTGGACTGCATGACAATTCAGTGGATATATAGGGAGTTTTCACATTCATTTTATTGCAACAAATACTCAGGCTCCAGACTCCATTACATTCATAATCGAGGAGTACCTGTACAAAAAAATCCTTAGTTTAAGTTACAGCAAGGGAGATGCTATCAGAAAAACATTTCTAATATTAACAACAATTCCATAGGGAAACTCCCTTTCTCTAGATATGTTCAAGACAAACCCAAATGCCTTTCTATAGGATTCTTGCACTCAGCAGGAAATTAGACACGCTGGTCTAAATTTCCTTCTCCAATTTCATTATTCTGAAATAGCTATTTTTTGACCAGGAAATAGTCACAATTCATGTAAAGGGTAAGAAGAATGAGGGGAAAA
This sequence comes from Protobothrops mucrosquamatus, assembly GCF_001527695.2. Classification (NCBI taxonomy): domain Eukaryota; kingdom Metazoa; phylum Chordata; class Lepidosauria; order Squamata; family Viperidae; genus Protobothrops; species Protobothrops mucrosquamatus. The sequence goes on along the minus strand of NW_015386501.1, from coordinate 797,708 downwards.
TAATAGTGCCTTAAACATCATCTATAACAATGTCTCTCAATCCTGGCAACTTTAAGACATATGGACTTCAACTCCCAGAATTCTCCACAGCTTGAGGTCCACACATTTTAAGGTTGCCACGATTGAGAAGCACTGATCTAAAGGATAAGAAATCAAGAATAATTAATAACAGCAATTACAATACTGCCATCTGGAAAGTGGATTAAATACTATTCAGTGATCCCTGCAGAAAGTAATCTATTTGTTCTTGGATTTGAATGATTTGATAGTAGTATGATGGAATTCTACTGAATCAATAATATACACAAACCAAAATTAATAATATACATACATTATTATTTGCAATACATCTATTTGCAAACCATTCCAATCTTTCTGGTTTCGCTCTTAAGCCGGGTGTCTGTAAAAGAAGATTTCAAAATCAGTAAGTACTTGTTTTCTAAGGATAACTTCCTCAAAACAAATTATTAATATGAAATTTGTAATTTGGTTTCCTGAAAGGCCAATTGAACCCCCACTGGGCATTATAATAAAAAATCCTTACTTATTCTAAAATAACAAAAACAAAATTTATTTTTTAGAATAAAATTTATGGTATCGATACTTGTGCTTTAAACTGACATTTCAAAGTAGAAGATACATATAAATACTATACTTTCAAGCACTTATTCCTTGAAACATTCTGTCCTGAAGAATAAATAGGGTTTTTGTACCAACTGTTTATGTCTTAGATTAGTCTACTGATGCTGACTATCTTAATTGCTATTAAAGGTTTCAATTTTATATATACCTATTTATTGATAAGATTCATTTAAGATAAGGTAATTTGTTAGAACACATATTGCTCAATTTGAAATTGTTTTTCATGCACAAAACTATAACAAACTATTTGGAGTTTTAAACTTATTTGTCAAAATTAGAAGGCAGCCAAAGACTCTGAGTAACATACAACTTTAAAAGTAGTAACAACAATAAAGAAAGAAAAGAACAGTGCACAACCTGAGGAGAAAATGCTAGAGAAAAATTTTATAGGGGCTCACCACCCACCGTGTGGAGAGTACGGAAAATATCCTTGATCGAAATATAGGCAAAGTGGGCATTTTTTAAGCCTTCGGAAACAAAATAATATTTGGAAGTGGTTCAGGCAGAGACATCTCTCTGATTCACTAGATATAAGGAGATTTGGCTATGGGGAGTACACAATAAAAGGGGGATATAAAATAAAATAAAAATAAAAAATATTTCATTTTGACAATTCAAGTCAAGCATTCAGAATTCTCCAATACAACTATAAACTTTTTCCCCTGCACAACTGCCTTCTTGACAGTCACTTCACAATAATAACTCACAATGAAAAGATACGTAGGGTATAGTAACCGTCCTATTCTTACTACAGCAGAAATATTTTTTTCAAAAACAAATTTCCTTTATTACCCTATTAGTCAATAGCCCCCGTTAGTAAGCATGAAAAATATTCTACAGCCAACCTCTTCAGGATACTCTGTAAATCTATCTATGTTACTGCTAAATTCTTATTCTATTAGTAATATCATTAGTGTATGTTATTTAACATCCAATAGGTAAAAAATTGAATAGTGTGAGTAGGCAAACTTATTAAACAATGCCACAGTAACATTTAAACAATATTTTGGAAAAATCTGAGCATTTAATTTCTTTCTCACATACAGATTCAAAAGAGAATAAAATATGACTTATCAGACAAATATGATCAACAAAAAATGTTCACATATTATTTTATAGTTCACTTTATACTTGCAAGTAGGTACAACAAAAAGAGCTCATTCAATTATTGCTTTTATTTCATTCTGAAACCATTTGATGAGAATATACAAGAAAAAATAACCCAGCAAGAACTATAAAATTAATATTTTATATATTATACCCGTTGACATTATAAAGAAATATTTCACTTGAAATTGCAGATAATCCCCTTTGTGATATGGCAAAAATTAGATTCAGCTTTCACCTCCAACTTTCAATATTATTTATGCTCCAAATGCCAATTATCTAAACAGCTTTAAATGCTGAAAAAGTGTATGTAGCAAATCCTTTTCTCTTAAGAAATTACTCTGCACCAATCACTGCCAAGGACCAATGAATTATACTATGGATGTTCCTGCATTTCATTTTGAAATGGAGAAGTGTTTTCACATATACCGTGTTCTCAATTATTAAAAAAACATCTAGGTCAGATTAACTAAATCTCTTGGACTGCCACAGTAGTCTGTATTGGCAGTTTATCTCTAACCTATTGCATTTTAAAAAATAAATTTAATATTCCAATTATGGCACTGACCTATACTTTATTATAGATTGTAGACAACTATGTATTGCATTTTAATAATTTTGTGTTTTTAAAGTTGTTAATCACTCCAACAGAAATTATAAAGCGAAATATAATTTTATAGCTTTTCCTTCTCACCTATAATTTTACTTTTTAATCATTTGTTGCAATTTTCAGACATATTTACTTTCTAATGGGTCAAAAGTATGTTTTTCTATATTATGTCATTTTCTTCTCTGGTATTGTGTTAATCTCTCCCAACCTACCTATAGATGCTTTTATAATTATTAAGGGAGCATCTGTTTTATTGCTGTTATATACTTAGTGTATGTAAGAGAAATTGACAAAAAGAGAAAGTAAGCATTCTATTTATTTTATTGAAAGAGCAACATGTTCACTGACATTTCATTATTTTATTTATTTATTCATTGTATCTATATGCCTGCCCATTTAACAAAAAAGTAATGACACAGTATAACTTGAGGGGAATGGAACCGAAACCTTCTTTTCCCAAGCAAGCTGGAAACTGTGTGCCAGCCCAAGCACCTTCTGACAAACCTGTCATAAAAACATGTTGGCAAACTATATGATTCTGAGGACTCTTCCAGGGGAAGGAGGTCAAAAGATATGAACGTTTATTTATTTTTTTGGGAGAGAGTGATAACATTCTACGTATCTGATAAAATGGGCTTGTTTAAACTATATAAATAAGTTCACATAACACTCTGTTATTTTAGGTCACCAACTGCATGAACCAAATAATTCATTCTCTGCTGTTCAGTTTTGCAAGGATCAAAATACAGAAGTATTTCCCATTATTAATAAATGATTATCAATCCCTTATCCAGAACAAAGCTTTAAGTACATATTATGGTTTAATATACAGGTACTCCTTGACTTTCAACAGTTTGTTTAGTGACCGTTCAAAGTTACAACGGTACTGAAAAAAGTGACTTATGATCATGTTTCACATTTATAATTGCACTATTCCCACTGTCATGTGATCAAAATTTGAATTCTTGACAACTGGTTCATATTTATGACATTGGCAATGTCATGGGGTAATGCCATCACTTTTTCTGACAAGCAAAGTCAATGGGGAAGCAAGATTCACTTAACAATCTTGTTACTAACTTAGCAACTGCAGTGATTCAGTTAACAACTGTAGCAAGAAAGGTTGCAAAATGGGGCAAAACTCACTTAACAAGTGTCTTGCTCAACAACAGAAATGTTGGGCTCAGTTGTGGTCGTAAGTCAAGGACTACCTGTATATGCGGATATATCAAAAACATATTTCTACTTCTCCCTCTTCTATACACATGAAGTCAATTATCATGCTGAAATCTAGCCCTGTACAGGCACTGGTTCCAACCATGCTGCCATCTGCATATATTTATCCATCCACATCAATAATCTGAGGAGTGAAATTTCTTTTGAACTTCTTTATTTTACAAATTAAGTAACACCTATTTGCTTGCTTAGAGTGTATTTAGAGATTACAACTTTAAAAACAATATTTTTTTTTAAAAAAAGTTATAGTATGGGAAAAAGTTTCCTCTGCAATGCACTTTAAATCTGGAGCCCAGGCTTCCTTACATCACTCCAGTAAAAAGTAAGCCAGAATTGGGTTATCCGACAATAAATAATCTGGGAAAGGAATAGTACTGAAAGTGAAAATAAGCTCAGTATAACGTAATAAAACAGCAAGAAATAAATCTCAAGAAATCTTTTACATTTTTTGATCAAATCCTTAAGAATTCCCAAAAACGTATAAGAGAATGAGATGAAAAATATGAATGAATAAATACTTTGATATGCTCTTATAAATAATGCCATGAGTTTTGATAAAAATTGTTATGTAATTTAAATGTTCTCTAAGGCACATGAATATACTCAATAGTATCAGTTTAACATATATGTACTTAAGACTACATCTGTCTAGCTTGCTGCTCAGAGTAAAGTAAATAGTTAAATCTGGCATTCTCTATCGTTGGCCTGGTCTCAAATCTCTGACTCTAAAACTTGTTCTTTCTAGTCTCACTCTTCCAATTCTTCAAATAGTCTTTGTGGTAGGTGGATTCTCAGTGATGATGTCACCCTTTTTTAGTACAGTTCTCTGGCTCATGTGCCGCTTCAGGAGACTTAAAAGCTCCACTTAAATTAATATTTCTAATGTAGATCAAAACTATTAAATCCATTTTATGATACTAAATCAAGAAATCTTCAACAGCACACATACTGTCTTGATTCAGGTTTATCAACCATTCACTTCTTCCAACAAAGATCTTATCTCTCATATAAGAAAATATGTTACTAGAATCCAAGCTATCATCTATTCTACCTCTTCTGCCTATCAGCATTTGGGAGTGGGGGGGGGTAATTTGGACACCTTTTGTGTTTCCATCACAGATTCACAGATTGGCATGGCCATATCTTGTTCAAATTAAAGTAGAAAAAATCTTAAATTGCGGGAATTGGGTATGTCTAGTTTAATGAAGAGAAGGACTAGGGGTGACATAATAGCAGTGTTCCAATATCTCAGGGGTTGCCACAAAAAAGAGGGAATCAAGCTATTCTCCAAAGCACCAGAAGGCAGGACAAGAAGCAATGGATGGAAACTAACCAAAGAGAGAAGCAACCTAGAACTAAGGAGACATTTTCTGACAGTTAGAACAATTAATCAGTGGAACAACCTGCCTCCAGAAGCTGTGAATGCTCCAACATTGGAAGTTTTTAAGAAGAGACTGGACAGCCATTTGTCTGAAATGGTATAGGGTTTCCTGCCTGAGCAGGGGGTTGAACTAGATGACCTCCAAGGTCCCTTCCAACTTTATTATTATTATATGACTTTGCCAATTTATAATGGCAACTGCAGAAGTTCTATTTGCTGCAGTTAAGCAAATTCTACTGTTACATTCATTTGCAACCTTCTGTCAGTTTTCCCATTGACATTGCTTATCAGAAGTCAGCAGTATAGATTGCAAGTGTGCGTGTAGGATGCTGCAACCCTCATAATTATGAGCTGATAGCCAAGAGCCCAAATCATGATCACATGACTGCAGCACACTGTGATGATCACAGCTATAAGGACTGATTACAAGTCTCCTGGTTCAGGACTTTCATAAGCAAGTCACTGCACAAAGTTATTAAGTGATGACTACCTGAATGCATTCTACTTAGCATAAATAAGCTAAACTTGAAAGATTCTCTTTCTCTGTGTGTATGTGTGTGTGTAAAGTAAATGAATTATAAACAGAAAGCTGAATAAAATTAAAATAAATAAATACTACAGTGTTTATTAAAATGAAGGGGGGAGAAGCATAAACACACTAAGGCAGACATGTCAAACTGGCGACGTCACATGACGTCGTGCAACGTATTGGAGCTTTTTCGCCATTGCTGGCAATCGGGTGGCCGTGGTTTCCCGATGATGCATCTGGCCCGTGGGCCGGCAGTTTCACACCCCTGCACTAAGGGCATGCACTTCTTGTATAGGCCACAAAACAAATATATCAGATTTAGACATATGAAGAACAGGGCACCCAAGTGTTAATGATACCAACAAGCATTTATCAAACAGCAGGAGGAAATGGTCTTCTCTAAGAACCAATAGGTCTCTCAGTTCTAATACTCAGTATGACACTGAGGTCAGCCAGATTCATTCAGAAAGCTTCCAAGTAAAATAGGATATGAGGGCAAGTATATGTTTTCATAGCTGCTTCTTAGCAACTGTTAATCAAGATAATATATAATCATCGCGTTGGTTAATGATCTCTGGAGGGCCCGGGACAGAGGGTATTCCACTGTCCTTGTTCTTTTGGACCTCTCAGCGGCTTTTGATACTGTAGACCACAGTATCATGCTGCGGCGTCTCGGTGGGTTAGGAGTGGGAGGCACCGTTATGCGGTGGTTCTCCTCCTTCCTCACCGACCGTACGCAGTCTGTATTGGCAGG
>NW_015386501.1:786980-790701 GCF_001527695.2 Protobothrops mucrosquamatus | reverse complement strand
CGGACCTGACCTAGGGAGGATTTTATTTGGGGTTTATCTTTTAACAATTTGACAGAGACACAACTTTAAAATTTGATTTAATTCGGTTTTATCGGGGGGGGAATGTATTTATGTTTTGTTTTAAATATGTTGTGCGCCGCCCTGAGTCCCGCTGGGAGAAGGGCGGCATATAAATTAAATTTATTATTATTATTATTATCAAGATTAGAGAAGTAAATTTTGGGGAAATTTCTAAACCCAGGAAAAATATTCTTTAATTTTGTCCCTATCATAAATTGAGAGGAGGGAAATACATTACCTATCTTAAAAGATGATTAATTTTTCATCCATCCTTTAATTTGTAACTTTTTTGACAATTTTAAAACTAAACTTGTCAATCAGATAGTGCAGCTGAGTAAAATTAACATTAGATAAATTCATGTGTTCTTTCTGCGCAATTATTTACAAACCACATTATAATTAAAAATATTCCTTGGAGGCTTTTTCCCCTGTTTGAAACAAAGCTAAATTTAACGTTTTCCAAAAATTAATGTCTCATCTTTCTTCTCACTAATGTGTAAGTAGTAAATGAATATCGGGTTGGGGGCAGTGGTGGGATTCAAATATGTAAACAACTGGTCCTCTGTGTGGATGCTGCTTCCGGAAATCCATTCTGGGCCTGGGCAACAAAAAATTAGCTACCGGTTCTGCCGAAGTGGTGCGAACTGGCTGAATCCCACCACTGGTTAGGAGCAAGGAGAAATGCAACTGACTTAGCTCATTTCAATCAGCAAAATTTCAATCAAAACTATATAAATATACTAGTCCTACATAGATCATGCCACCTACTGTGAGGGTTCTTTGATTTCCAAGGACTGGACACATCATAGCATAGCAAAAGTGTTCCCAATATACACCTTCCCCAATAGGATATTGCTCTGGGTCACCTCCATCCTTCTAGGACTTACAAAGGGTTGTCGCCATCTAAACATGTCTAATACTTAAGACTCTTTTATTCTCAGTCTTTTAATGCTCAATTCAAATGAAAGTCTCAAAAGTCTATAAAGTAGTATAAAACCTTTGTTTTGTTTTTCAAAAGTTCTTGTGCTAATTAGGATGAGGTGCTATTTCAGTGTGATTACTCCTTCTTTGGTTGCTACTAAGGTTGCAGCAAAGCTCCAAGCAGAACAGGGATACGCTGTTCCCTACAGTTTGTAGTCTTAGCAGTGGAATGATAGTCCTCTTGCCTGCCTATCACAGCAGCCAGTATCCAGATGTCACCTCTGTCTGTGTGCCTTGGCTCAGGGGTATCCAACCTTGGCAACTTTAAGACTAGGCCATGCTGGCTAGGGAATTCTGGGAGTTGAAGTCTATAAGTTTTAAAGTTGCCAATATTGAACAATTGCCTTTATTTATCACATTTCTTCCTACACCCCTTTTCTCACGCTTTGTATTTGCTTTTGTAAGCTGAGGGCCCTGGTGGAGTGAGGTGAGGCTGTCTGTGGACACTGGCATGTGCTTGAAAATACCAGGGGTTGGCTCAATTATCAAAGGGATCTACAATATTGGCTTGGAAGCTTCTGGATAAAGTTGTGAGTGAATGCATGAGGGAAGTGGGAAACGTTTCTGCCTGCCTATACCTACTTTTTTCAAGTGGAGACAGGAACCCCAAACTCACTCCCTCACACCTTCCACTCTCTGTAAGCTGCTTATTATATAGTAGGAGAAAAAGAAGTGCTAAATGAAAGATCAAGCTATAGCAGACACTGCTGTTTGGCTGATTAATTCTTAGACAAGCATTACAAATAAATCTAAGTATAGTCTGCAGCAAATTAAATTCCAGTGCTTTAAAGAACAAAGAATTTGTTAGAAAAGAGGATTAGCAACTTTACACCCAGGAATGCTGGTTTAATTTGTTTCACAATGTAAGATTTATATGCAAATATTACGTGGATATTTAATAGGAAATTTGACAAAGTAAAAAAAAAACAATTTGAATATATAGGAGATTATTTCATTTCTAAACATAATTATACATATTTTAAAAAGCTGCCCAAGGTCTCCCTTGGCTTCCTACCGCTGGTATGTGATTAGATTTGAGCTCTATTTAGTATTAATTATAACAAAACTAATTAGTGGCTAAAAAGTTTAAATATATTCCAATTAACATTCTAAATAGCTGTAAGAGATTAGGGTACTTTAGATATACTCTCACCTCAATGATCTTCTTGGCTTCTTTGTATTTGCCAGTTGCCAGAAAGGCAAAGAAGAGATCAAACATCATTCCCATCTGTTTTTTCTCTTCGGTGAGAAAGTCGAAAACTGTAACATTTGTTTAAATGACTCATTAGGCTAACCAATAATATGGAACATTAAAGAGACACAGTAAGTTATATGGTCACTTGTAATTTTTTATTTAATACCATTTACAGATCTCTTATATTGGTGAAATAAAGCACAATCAACGCTAGAAAAGCACAAATTTAAGTCATGACTAAATGGTCAACAACCAATTAAAAGTATCTACATCAATTATTTTTACAATAAAAAAGCTATGTAAAATGTAGATATTAGAGCAGCTATGAGAACATGTTTACAAATACAATGTGTCCTATTATTATAGAATATTATTTGAACCTCCTTATTTGAACAAACATTCCCAACAGTTTATTTGGTTAAAAAAAGTTGCACCCTGAAACAACAGGAGAAAACAGAAATGCTTAATAGAAGTGACTAACCTTTCTTCACTGTTTCAGTGTCTCCCTTCTCTATTAATCCACATAAGATGTCATGAAGTTTAGGCAGCCCACCGTACTTTCTATAGCAGTCAAATAACACTTCCACAGCTGTTAATAAGTCATCCCTTAAAGGAAATCCAGAAAAAGATTTTAGCAGGAAGAAAACACAAAACACCTTAATTACTGCTATTTGTTGTATAAGATAATTATACAGAAAATGTTGAATTGTATTGAAAATTCAGCATATTATATTTATGAAACAAGACTGTTACATAACTTCAGAAGCAAAGTTTCGAAAGAAAAGTATTCATTTAAACACTTCCCGTGAATTATTGTTTTTAAAAGGTTGGTAAAAGTTTGTAAAGATTGATGCAAATTTAATTATTAATTATAAATATAGGTAACATAATGATTTTACTCCAGTCCAGATGAAATTGTAAATAGCCTGGCTTGTTGGATCTTTACCTTATCCCCTTTTACTGAGCCCTGTTTACAGAACATCTTCTGGCACCCCACAGAGTCATTTGAATTATTGTCATTTGGGGTGAAAACTAAATTACAGGTTAATTTCAAAACTGCAAGAGGATGATACAAACTAGATTACTGTCATACAAAAGAAATGCTATGGTAGCTACCACATATGGATATAAAGCTTAATATAATCAATGTTTTCTTCTGCTCTGAATAAAAGTTCAGTTAACATACATAGAAACAGCTTGCAAACTCTTCCCCATGATTTTCTTTAGGGTACAAATTTATATGCTCAAGTTTTCTCTATTTATTCCAGCTTCTGACAGTGACTCTGGAAAGACCAATAGTATTCATCTCAGCTGCTTTCCCACAATATTAAATTCGTTGTTTATATCAAAGCTATTAATAAACGAATAATAGGAACGCCAACCAACGAGATACATTACTAGTGTACACAGGATTCAAATATATAGTTCTGAAGATAACTAGCCTGTGTTTGTAAAATAAGGTAAAAGGGTTAAAAGTTATACTTA
>NW_015386501.1:783846-786601 GCF_001527695.2 Protobothrops mucrosquamatus | reverse complement strand
GAAAGACCAATAGTATTCATCTCAGCTGCTTTCCCACAATATTAAATTCGTTGTTTATATCAAAGCTATTAATAAACGAATAATAGGAACGCCAACCAACGAGATACATTACTAGTGTACACAGGATTCAAATATATAGTTCTGAAGATAACTAGCCTGTGTTTGTAAAATAAGGTAAAAGGGTTAAAAGTTATACTTAGGAGTAAAGGAAATGTACGCACCTATAAAGGTTACATTTCTAAACTGTCATCTTGACCTAACATCTGGAGAGTACTAGAATGACATCTTAATATTCAATTTCAAGATTGCCAAATGAGAGCTCTCCAACCACACTTACAAAATTAATCACACCTAAAGCAGAAAGCTCTGGAATTAAAATGCTATGCATGCTAAGAAACTTTCTTACCCACCACTGTCCAGATTTCTCCAAGCAAGAGTTGCAGAGAAAATACCCTTTCAGAACCTGATGCAACATCAGAAACTTCTCTGTGTGAGAAAACTGGTAATTTGGCTCTTTTAAAAAATAACAGCAGCAGTTATTCACAATGAGTTATGTTCACTGAGTCACTCTGAGCCCAAGCCAAGATTTTTAATAAACCACTACAAAAAATTAAATGGAACTATAAGAATCCAGCCTCAATCAAAGTCATGCTCTACTATTATGCAACTGCCTTATTAAAGAACACCTTTCAAAAACAGACATGCCAAATCAACTACCCTTTTGAGCTTTTTATAATATATAAAAGAAATTTTTAAAAGAAAAAATACAAATTTTCACAGAAAAAGAGAAATAAAAAATGATAAGTGAAAAGAATGTAAAGAAACAGAAAAAGGATTTCTGATCTTCTTAAAAATGGTTATAAATATATTTATATTTTGATCTTTTCCCAAAGTTACATAATTTCCTTCTTTCCATAGTCTACTCTTTCTAAAGATCAAGCACATAATCACAAGTTCATTATTAATCACTGATAAATGTAGTTATTGTCCTTTTCTAATTATGCAAGTCAATTTTGCCACATCTGCTACAAGGGCAATTCGGAAATAAACCCCCGTTTGGTTATCAATGACAGATACTTGCAGATACAAAACTTTTATTATACACATTAGAAAACTACAACATTACATTACTTTTCGACATAATCGCCATTCAAATTGACCAACACCACAGCGGAAGTCAGCATGCTCCAACGCTTGTTATGGATGGCTCGTCTGAGCTTTCGTACACATTTCACAGTAGACTTCTGAATTGATGGTCGAACCACGCTCCATGAACTTCATTAGCAGGACTCCTTTGGCATTTTCACATTTGGCGTGATTTTCTATGGCACCACTTCCGGTGTGGTTTTGATTCACTATAATGGTCGCCCGCACATCGCTAGATGAACCCAAGAACTTTTGAAGCAGTTCCATTGGGATGTTTTTGATCACCCTACCTATAGCCTAGATTTGGTGCCAAGTAACTACTACTAAGGAATTTCAAACCTTGTAAGACGTTATGACAAGTGCTTCAATTTGAATGGCGATTATATCGAAAAGTAATGTAATGTTGTAGTTTTCTAATGTGTATAATAAAAGTTCTGTATCTGCAAGTGTCTGTCATTGATAACCAAACAGAGGTTAATTTCCGAATTGCCCTCGTAATTATCATCTTTACCATCTATTCCTCTATTGTGGGTATTTCACAGCCTTTCCATTTTTGTGCATATAATAATTTTGCAACAGTTATATATAAAAATAATGTTCCATAACTCTTTTCTAATTGTCCATCCATTAGTCCAAACAAATAAAGTTATGGTTTCAATTGAATATTTATCTTTAAAACTCTTTGTATCACTATATTTGAACGCAAAGGTTTCTGGATTTTTATTTTTTTTTGCAAGTCCACTGGCACAATAAAATGACCCTTCATGTTTTCCACATATAAATTTGAAGTACCTTTATACATTCTAGACTATTTTTCTGGTACATCATCTAATAAAAGATCTCTTTTAAATAATAGCATAGTGTAAATTTCAGTCCTTTCAGCCACATATTTTCCCACTGTTCAAGCAAAGTTCTTAAACCTATTTTATCATACACTCTTTCACTTCTTTTTCCATTTCAAATTTCACCAGTCTATACATTTTAGTAATTATATGTTCATGATTTTACATACCGGTAGTTGAATTTCAAATTCTGTCTTGTGCTGTTCAATTCCAAATATCCTGTTATCTATTTTAAATCTTCCTTTTAATTCTGCATATGAAAACTACTGAAAACTGAATCCCTCTGCAATCAAGTTCTCTTGATTTCATCTTATATTCTCCAGACTCATGTAATAGCTCTCTATATGTTAACCATTTCTCTTTGCCTGCTGTTTCTTTTCTATAAAACTCTTGTGCTAAGACCCATAAAAGTATTTTTAGGCACACTTTGGGTTTACATCTATTCCATATGCTCAATTTGGCACTTTTAATATAGTGATTTTTAAAAGTTACTTTAACTTTAATGTACCATAGAGAGCCATGTCATCCAAACTTCAGGTCATGCTCTTCTAGTTCTAAGATTCTCTTATTTTTTATTATTATTATTATTATATTTGGATTTATATCCCGCCCTTCTCCTCGCGGACTCAGGGCGGCTGACAATCAATTAAAATACATAAATAACAATTACAAATTTAAAATTAATTAAAAGAAATATTTGAACATTGTCCAATTAAAATATAATTAAAACCCCTCTAAAAATTACCCTAGGCCAGTCCTGCAAGCTG
>NW_015386501.1:772488-782843 GCF_001527695.2 Protobothrops mucrosquamatus | reverse complement strand
AAAGGCCGCAACTGGTGAATCAGGCGAACCTGATAAAACGCCCCCCTGGTCACGGCCGACAACTGGTCTTCCAGCGTCAGCCGCGAATCCAGGAGGACACCCAAGTTGCGTACCCTCTCCGAGGGGGCCAAAGTTTCGCCCCCTATAGTCAGCGATGGAATCAGCTGACTATGCCGAGGTGCCGGTAACCACAGCCACTTCTTAGCAGCATCCACTAATTCAACCAAACCAAGCTGCAGATTACAAAATACAATCTCAAATCAGGCAGTCCTAGTCCTCCCAGTCCAGGGGTAGGGAACCTTGGCCTTTTTATGACTTGTGGATTTCAATACCCAGAATTCCTCAACCAGCCATGCTGACTCAGGAATTCTGGGAGTTGAAGTCCACAAGTCATAAAAGAGCCAAGGTTCCCTACCCCTGTCCTAGTCCCTTTCTATCTTGGAATTTTTTTAATTTAATCTTTAGAATCCTTGGTGCTCTCCCAACTTGATTGTTTTCTTGAGACATTTCATTACCCAACTAGATAACTTCATCAGTGCTACAAGGGAGTGGGTTTTATTCTCTGAGAGAGCAATGAATAATCAAATGTCTGCAAAAAAAAACCAGGCTCAGAGAGCACCAAGGACTCCACAGTTCAATCCTGAGCTACAAATATTCTCTTATATGTAACTCCTGCCATACCAACTAAAATACATCTTTCTGCCATTGTTAAAATGGTACATATTGTTTATCAAAGTAGCTACTGTTTTTTTAAAAGCATCATTTTTAATCATAAAAATTATACCTAACAATGTCAGCTGTACTTTTTCCAATCTTAGCATATCTATAACTTCATTTCATGTCTTAATTGTTCTGAAAAGAAATACAATTCATATTAGTCACCCAAGTATTTCACTTTTCTCTCAATCTTAAAACCAGTTTTTGATAGTTTTTGCTTTTCCATCTACATTTTTATTAACACCTTCATTTTCTCATTATTAATTTTAAATCCAGATAGCACACTAAAATCTTTTAATTTTTAAATTAATATTTCTATTTCTTCCAAAGGACTTTCCAGATTTTCACCAAATATTGCCCATAATTTATACCTTTCCTTTTCATTCCTCTCTAGCAATTCTTTTGCCTTGTCTTATGGTTCTATTCAATATTTCCAGAGCTAATATGAATAATAATGGTGTCAAGGAGTGCCCTCATCTGTATTTTACAAATGTATGTCAATTCCCTGTTTATATTTATCTGCCTTCTGTGAAGTATAAATTGATTTTGCCCACTTAATAAAATTTTCTCTAAAGACCACATCTTCCAAAAATTTAAACAAGAAAATCTAGTTCAAATTGGCGGAGGCTTTTTCTGAATTTAGAAAGATCAATGAAGCTTGTTTTTTTATGCTATTCTAGGCATTCCAAAATGTTCAATATATTTCTAATATAATCTCTCAACTAACTCTTCAGTAAAAATTGAAGCACCCCACATTCCTTACCTGGGACTCAATCTGCTTAATGATCTGCAAGACTGCTTAACAAGTGCAATTAATTGAGAGTGCAAAGATTGCAGTTGTTGAGCAGTCATGTGATGTCTCACTTAACTCCTTCAGTAATTGTGATTCTGATCCCAATTATGGCTGTTAAGTGAGGACTACTGTAATGCTATATTAGTATGTTTCTATCCAGCTACCTCATATATCTCTCCACTCTATAAAATAGAGTTCATATCTGCAACAAAAAAATGTAACTAAATGCTTATAATAAGAAGCTAAAAATTCATCTGGTCCAGGCATGTTCCCTATTTTAGCCTTTTTATGGCTCTCTTGTTGCAATAGGTCATTCATTATTAGTTTCTATTTTTCTGTAATCTTCGCTAAATTTTATTTCTTGAACCATTACTAGGTGCGACTGCTAGAGAACTTAACTGGGAGGATGCTACTGAACTTCTATTATTCTTCTTAGGTATGGGTTCTCCATTTATATGTGGCTGACCTTTCTGAAAAGAGAATGTCAGATTAGACAATTGTTAGATCTGATCTAGCATGGCTCTTCCTAGTGCCATAAATAATTATATTTTCCAATGGTGAAATTTTAATATAGATCAAACTACTTGAACATTTTGTTACATGAGCATAATTTTACAATTGTTCTTAATATTGTTTATACAAAAGTCGGAACATTTTGCTATTCAGAGATACAGTGCTACATTTATTTAAACAAAGCTGTTTCATTGTTTCTTGCATATCTGCCAGTTTATATATTTCAGTCCCAGCAGTACAGTGTCATAACTGTTTTGAGAGATCTATTCTACAATATGCAATAAGGCTTCTGCCTAGATAAACATGCAGTCTAGATATGCTCTACTTGATTATGAATTAATTTCTCATTCATACATTTAATTGAAAACTGAATTAATTTGTGATTAAGCAAATGTTATTTTGGAACTCATCTGTCTGAATCTTAACAGGGAATAATCTAATTATGAAATTAATTCAGTTCATTAATTGTAAATATTTTCAAAAATAGCAACATTAAAAATTATCTGTACGAATTAGAAACCATTTATTTGTGAATTACAGCTACATGCATAATTCTTTTTTACCTCTTCTACTTTTAATTTATTACAAATATTAATACTAAAAAATTTGTCATTTGCTCAAATTCAGTTTCTAGTCAGGATATAAAAACCTGTACAAACCAAGAAGCCTGCTTGATGAAAAAAGTAAAATAAGAAGCTAAATATTGATTTTAATTGGAATGAAGTGTTTTAATGTTCTACATAGCGTATTAGTGAAGTGGCAATTTACCTAAGGGTTTTACTAATTGGAATGCTCTCAAACCAGAAATCACTAGAGAAAAATAAAGAGGAAAGGGGGGGGGAAAGGACTTTGGGGGAAAAAACAGAATGATAAAAACAAACCCCTCTGCAAATCTAAAGCAAAAGTTAGCATGGAAGGAAATCAATTCAAGAAGATACAATCAGCTTAAAAAAATTATTCTGTTAAGAGAACAGAGCCCTTAAAAGAGCTAAACGTGCCCCTCCCCCTTGTTCATCAGCTTTAAGGAGGAATCTTCAAGGAGACTCATGTTGCAATTACAACTAATCCTCCCCAAAAAATTAACTGTGTTGAAGGCTTTGTAATTTCCCTAGGTACAATTTAGCTGTCACTTACTTTAAAATTTACTCAAACATGAATTCCGAACAGCACTAACTTCACATGTCAAGTGCTTTCCAGCCAATTGAGTCTAAACTGGAAGTCAGTGTTAAACAACTGAATGATTAGACAAGATAGCTCATTTCCCTACTCTTTTGTTCAGAATAAAATGCCACATTTACATTATCAGGCTCAACAGGATTTTCTGACAGAGGGAGAAAAAAACCTCCTGTGAACACTGTCCGNTGTAAAATTCTTAATTGCAATAATGGAGTAAGAAACAAACCTTTCCTTCACTTTTTTAAAATTGTATTGGTGAGAAGAAAACAATCCATAAATAATGTAGACATTTGAAATAAATATAATATAAGCTGATAAGGGCGGTGTATGTATAATTTCTCCATAGCATTAGGAAAATCGGTAGTTTGGAGGGATGGAGAAATTATCTTAAAAATAAGATTAGATAGTTTAGGCTAGGATTATTAATCAATTTCTTACTCTCTGTTCAAATCTGTTCCCCCCCAAAAAACTGCTACAAGCATTGTTTAAGCACCATAGTATAAACTATTCCATTACTTATCTGAGTGGTCAAAAGAATTTAACTATGACTGAGAGGCAGCTGTAGTGTAATTAAATGCTATAGCATCAGGTAACAGATTTCCAGATCAAACTTTTCCTATAGCTTAAGGATTATATTTCCAGGGAGAGAGATATTTCTTATGTTTAATTATACCAAAGGAAATGATCCATAAGAACAGCTGAACTGAAATTAGTAATGTCATTTCAAGACTATTTTCTCTACTGAAACACATATACCCATACTGTTTTGTCAATGTCTATGGAGCAGTTCATTGATGTATTTATACTGCTTCCTCTCTCAAATGGTTTCATTTGCGTTCAGTGTTACTGTCATGCAGCCAAATCTTACTGGCTATTTAGCATCACAATGACATCTTATTCACAATATCACTGGCTGATTGGGATCATTCCCATGATTGATCCGGTAAATAGAATTTTACTTTCAGATTGGCTTTACATGTACTTTTCCGTTACAACCACAATTGGGACAAAATTTTTGGTTGTTAAGGAATGTTGTTGTAAAGTGAAATGTCATGTGACTATATCACTTAGCAACCCCTATTCCAGCAAGCCCATTTGCCATCATTAAGCAAATGTTACCACTTGTTAGCTGATCCTAAACATTCCAGGATGGTCCCTCCCAACCTTCTCTGCCTCTAACTCCTCCTACCTGCCTATCTCCCCCATCTCTGCCCTTTTGATGGCCTTGCACCCTGCCTATGGCTCCAGGCTTCTTGCCATTCTCCAGAAAGTAGCAGCCACCCTAGCTCACTGATCACCCTGTACCCTGAAACCTCTGTTGTTCTGCCTTCTGGTGCCCTAGCCCATCTCTGCCATCTTCTTGCTCCCACTACTGATGAGCCTAGCTGGTGGGGCAGGCCTTGTGCTGCACTATGGCTAAGGGGCTGCTTTTTACAGTCCCAGTGCAGTGCAACAAAACGCCCCTTTGTGCTGTGCTCTTGGGCTGGGCTGGATGCGACTTCGCACTATAGGGACAAAAAAAGACTAAAGCCGGACCCTGAGCTGCAACACATGAAAACAAGCCTTTGCTTGAAGCCCAGAATTAAATAAGACTTTGGCTGGCCTTGGAAGCTTTTACTACTGAGAATTTTAGCTGGAAAAAAAAGAAACAGGCTTGGGGGCTGCTTATCTGTGTGGCAGAGATGATAAATATTCTAAATTTGGCCTGTCTGAATTTTGAACATAAATACTGACTTTCAGAACTGTATTGTGGAATTATTTTCGTGTAGAAGAATCATATGGAACAATTTGGATTAGAAATCTTGATTGTTGAACAACCTTCAATGGTTCTTTTTTCTCCCTGGACAGAAAGGATATATTTCTTACTGGACATAAAAATTTGAATTTTACCTATATCTGCTTAGGGGAGACTCAGGAACGGACAGTTGGTTGGATAAATCTATAAAGATTACTTATATAAAAATAAATAATAAAATAAAATGGATGTTCCATACTCTGTGTTAAATAGTAAAACATCATCTTTAACATCTGTTCCCAGTAGCCTTAACTTGCCATATCATCAAGAAAATACTGATGAAATACAGAAAGAAATTCTCTCCATGTTGAAATTAATACAAAAATCAATTACTTTAGCTTGTGAGCAGGTTACAAAGGAGATAAAAGAACAATTTTCTAACTTAAATCTACAAACTCAGAAAACAACTACAAAGAAGGAACCAGCAACCCAGAAAATAGAAGGAAAACTAGAGAATGCTGATACAAACATTGGCGATCTAAAGGAAGAAACCAATGACCAGACTCAGATAAATGAAAACTCAGAAGACACAACAATAATTCTGGAAATGGAAAAGACATTTTATAAACCAAGGTTTCAGATCATACTGGATGACAAGGAAAGAGAGCTGATGGAATGGAAGATAAAGTCGTTGTGGGGGACTGGAGAAGGAGGGAGGCGGTTTAATGAATATCAACGGGCTAGCTTTTCCAAAAACACTTTAACCAAATTGTTTCTCTTGTTCCAAATAATATATACAAAAGTAGAGGAAGAATTATTTGATGATCCAAATGCACTGGATCCAAGTTAGTTGGCAAAGAAAGAAAGCTAGAGTAAGATTGAAGGAAACAGAAGCTTTGACCTATTAGAGGGGATGCCATATTATTAATTAGAGGTTTGAATATGGAATAGATTGTTAGAAATAGTATTATTATAACTAGATAGTTAGGATTTGTAATCAAATATTATATATTAGTATGAAAAGAGAAATAAGAATATGTTAAGAACTTTGAATAAGGGGTGCTTTTGGTTGCCCAAATACAACTTGTTTCAAAATTATAAATGATTGAGATACTTAGAACATGGATGGGAAATTAAAATGGAAAAAAGCGAAAATAGGATATGGATTAAATAAGTGGAAATTGAGTGCAAATGCAATTAAGATATGCTTTGGCTAGAAAAGATATTTTAAACTGATATTATTGATATTATTAGAAAAATGTAACAAATGTTGATGTGCAATTGTATGTTTACTAACAATAATAAGAATTGTATCCGCTTAATGCGGAAAAATGGTTATTACCAGAAGAAGAGAGGATGTACTGGCGGGTGTAATAGTGGACTTAGTTGGAAGAAGCTTATATGTACCACAGAAGTACTAATGGACTCAGTCATCACATTGTCTATTGAGCACTTGTATGTGAAAATAGAAAATTAATAAAACATTTATTTAAAAAACCACAACCGTTTGCAAAGAGTTCCTGGACAGGGCTGGATTTGTGCTGAAAAATAAAAAATGGAGAGGGGGAGGAGTATAAAGCAGCCAAGGGGTGGTAGATCCTCTCCAGTGGCAGAGCACACAATGGCAGAAGGCTAAAAGAACACAGAGAGATATTATCAGGGAGTTATAGTGCCTCTGTGGTTATAAGTGTGAGCGGGCAGTCAAGTGCCCAAATTCTGATCACATTACTGTGGGGCACTGCAAAGGAAGTAACTTTGGGCATTTTGAGTTGTAGGCCTCTTCACTCAGCACCCGTATGACTTCAAACAGTCACTGAATGAATGGTCGTAAGTCGAAGACAACCTGTATGTTCCCTAAGTAGCACCATCATGTCAAGAAACCTTGTTGCCTTATTAGCTTTCATAAAAATTCTTTGTTAAGAGCTCAGAAAAAAATGCTATATATATAGCCAGTCAAAGAGGGTGAGAGTAGCAAGAAATTTAAAAATGTTATCTATTATTTGTAAAAGATTCTTTAAAAAATTAAAAAGACCAAAAGCTTAAGAAATATTAAGGGAAAAAAAATAAATGAAATTTCCTCAAGATCTTACAAACTTATAGCCTTTTCCAAAATTGAGGTAAGCCATGCTGCAGTACATGAAATAGCGGTGCACTAATATTTTCAAGGGAAGCCCTCACCACAGTATCTTCAGCAGGATGAAACTGGCCATGAACATATCAGAGAAGTCCTTCCTTATGTTATCTCTTTTCAAAGAGATCTAATGTGTTTGGACAGGGGTCTTCAAACTTGAAGTCCACAAGTCTTAAAGTTGCCAAGTTTGAAGACCCCTGTGTCTGAACATCTGATTATCTGTTCAACCATTGTAAAGCATTTCATATATTTGCAGCTGTACTTCTTCTCAGTTTACTATATGAAGATAACCCTTCAACATTTTATATAAAAATTACACACATTTTATTTGCCATTTAAGAACTCATTGGGAAATGGCAGTTTAGACATATATTTAAATAGCAAAATAATGCTGAGAGTGTCAGATGTCCTGGTTGAATACAAATATTATTTCTGGATCCAACCCCCCCGCCCAACACACACACTTTTGCTAAAGGGGAGATTTCCCAGGACTGCTACAAACCTGTCTGGATATCATCAACCTTACTCCAGAAAATATAGGAATAGAAAATAGGACTTTAAAAAAAATCTCATTAGAAGGTGATCTAATAAGCTTGAATAACACACTTTCACTTATACATTTTAAAAGTTTCACCACGCCTCTGTGGTAAGCCAAATTATTGCAATGGTATATGGGAAAGATCTTTGGAGACATTGGGGAGTGGGGTGTGTGCAATGCTGCCTAAGAAACAATCAAGTAAGAAACAGCATAGCCTGGAACTGCAAAATGGGCAGGGCAAGAGGTTTGTAAAGGATTGTCACTAGTTTTTCAGGCTGTAAAGGAGACGGCAGAAAAACTGTACTTCCAGACTTTCAAGATTCTGTTAATATAGCTTTATGATAAGTAGAATTAGCTTATCTGGTCATATTTCATATCTGGTCTACTGGTAAGGCTGACAATTATACACACTACCACAGAGTAGTTTGAGCCATTGAGAAGCTGCCCCATTTATCTGGCATCTTGACAAAACTGAATGCAGATACCTACATGACATGTACAACTAATAAAAAGATCTTGCCATATATTCAGAGAGGCAGATATATTGGAAAAATTGGAGAGGGGTGTCAGTGGATATGTTCCCCTTGATAGAACCTCTGTCTCTGGATTTTACACCAAGAACAGGAATGAGAACCAATTGATGTAGTGCTTAAGGCACAGACTAGAAATTGGGAGTTCTAGTCCATTTTCAGCATGAAGCTAGCTGGATGACTTTGGACCAATCACTCTCACTTAACCCTAGGAAGGAAGCAACAGCAACCAATTAAAAAAAACCCCACAGATTTTACCCCATAATAACTTATTCAAGTTCATAGAACGTTAAACTTTACTATAAAAATGAATAATAGTCTGGCATCTATGTCCCCTTGTGGCATACTTTCCAACTGCATTCTAGAATATGGTAGATCTGATCTTATCACAATGAAACACAGGAAGATAAAATTCTTTAGACAAAACATATGGTCATAATTTCTACTTGTGGTTTGTTACTAATATAAAAAAATAATTAACTTTTAAATATAAAACTTTAAGATAACCCGAGAGTACTTAAATATGACATTCTTTTTCATTGCATTATCCCAGCCTCCCACTGTGCAAAAGCTCCATTTGGAGAAGTGCAAGCCATCTCAACTCTCTATCGATTCGTCAGTACACATTGTGAAAACACAGCTATCACATTCAAAAGCTTGGGAAAAGGTTATGCAAGACTTTTGAATATTTACATGTAAAAACATCTCACATTCTCTATCCAACCTGTACATAAACAAAATATTCAGGACAAACAGTTACATATAAATTTAGCAAAGCCTTTAAATATTACAGTCAATCTGAAATGGCAATAAGGGGCTTGTTCTTAATCCTACCATTTCCTATGTCTGGAGCATCCAAAACTGTTTAGGGTTCTAAACCATCCTAATATTCCTGATGGTGTGACAATCAAAACCAGAATTTTGCAGAATGGAACTCCCAGCTTAAAAGAATTCAATATCTTTAAGTCTCTCAGCCCCAACTATTTCACAGGGTTGTTGTTGAGGGGAGAAAATGAAAAGGGAACCCAGGTAGGATGCCCTGAGCTCTGAGGAAAGGCAGGATGTAAGTCTAACAAATAACATTATTAAACCAACAACAAACTCAAAAGTTGATATGAGGAGAGAAACAAATACATTCAACATGTCATAAAATACTCTTGACCAGTGAGACAAGAAAAAGAGGGACGTTTTAGCAACCAGGAATGGAAAACAGAAACTGTTTACAAATACAGTGAGGGAAAAAGGTATTTGATCCTGTGCTGATTTTGTATGTTTGCCCACTGACAAAGAAATGATCAGTCTATAATTTTAATGGTAGGTTTATTTTAACAGTGAGAGGAAGAAAAAAAAATCCAGAAAAACGCATTTCAAACAAGTTATAAACTGATTTGCATTTTAATGAATAAAATAAGTATCTGACCCCTTCACAAAACGTGACTTAGTACTTGTTGGCAAAACCCTTGTTGGCAAGCACGGAGGTCAGACTTTTCTTGTAGTTGGCCACCAGGTTTGCACACATCTCAAGAGGGATTTTGTCCCACTCCTTTGCAGATCCTCTTCAAGTCATTAAAGTTTCAAGGTTGACATTTGGCAGCTCAAATCTTTAGCTCCCTCCACAGATTTTCTATGAGATTAAGGTCTGGAGACTGGCTAGGTCACTCCAAAACCTTAATGTACTTCTTCTTGAGCCACCCCTTTGTTGCCTTGGCTGTGTATTTTGGGACATTGCCATGCTGGAATACCCATCCACGGCCCATTTTCAATGCTCTTGCTGAGGGAAGGAGGTTCTCACCGAAGATTTGACGGTACATGGCCCTGTCCATTGTCCCTTTGATGCAGTGAAGTTGTCCTGTCCCCTGCAGAAAAACACCCCTAAAGCATAATGTTTCCACCTCCATGTCTGACGGTGGGAATGGTGTTCTTGGGGTCGTAAGCAGCATTCCTCCTCCTCCAAACACGGCAAGTTGAGTTGATGCCAAAGAGCTCGGTTTTGGTCTCATCTGACCACAACAGATGAGATTTGCGCATGCTTGAAGATGGCGGGTGGCTCCGGGTAGCTCCGTAGCAGCGGAGCTCGAACAGACAGCAGAGGGGAGATTTAGAGGTCCCCGGAGGTCCGGAGACCCTTCCCCGGGTGACTCTCTCTCCCTGGATCGGGACTCGGTGCGCGAGGAGGCGCGAGGAGGCGCGGGGACGCTGGGACTCCACGCTGACCGGGTAGG
>NW_015386501.1:726354-768698 GCF_001527695.2 Protobothrops mucrosquamatus | reverse complement strand
TTTTTTGTATTTTGTGTATATTATTTGTTTTTAATATGCTGTGAACCGCCCTGAGTCCTACGGGAGTAGGGCGGTATACAAATTAAATTATCTATCTATCTATCTATCTAACACTTTCACCCAGTTCTCCTCTGAATCATTCAGATGTTCACTGGCAAACTTCAGACGGGCCTTTGCATGTGCTTTCTTGAGCAGGGAGATCTTGCGGGCGGTGCAGGATTTCAGTCCTTCATAGCGTATGTGTTACCAATTGCTTTCTTGGTGACTATGATCCCAGCTGCCTTGAGATCATTGACAAGATCCTCCCGTGTAGTTCTGGGCTGATTGCTCACTGTTCTCATGATCATTGAAACTCCACAAAGTGAGATCTTGCACGGAGCCTCAGACCAAGGGAGACTGACAATTATTTTGTGTTTCTTTCACTTGCGAATAATCGCATCAACTGTTTCACTTTCTCACCAACCTAGACTTGTAGCCCATTCCAGCCTTCTGTAGGTCTACAATCTTGTCCCTGACATCCTTGGATAGCTCTTTGGTCTTGGCCATGGTGGAGAGTTTGGAATCTGATTGACTTATTCCTTCTGTGGACAGGTGTCTTTTATACAGGTAACAAGCTGATATTAGGAGCACTCCCTTTAAAAGAATGCTCTTAATCTCAGCTTGTTACCTGTATAAAAGACACTTGGAAGCCAGAAATCTTGCTGATAGGGGATCAAATACTTATTTCACTCATAAAATGCAAATAAATTTATAACTTTTTTGAAATGCATTTTTCTGGATTTTTTTGTTGTTATTCTGTCTCTCACTGTTAAAATAAACTTACCATTAAAATTATAGACTGACCATTTCTTTGTCAGTGGGCAAACATACAAAATCAGCAGGGGATCAAAAAAATGTTTCCCTCACTGTACCTTTTATTTGAAAGATATCTGTTCGTAATGTATGGACTGCATTCTCCCGTGGATTACATTTTATGGTTTTAATTATTTAATTTGTTTTTAAGTGTGATAGCTGCCCAGAGACACACAAGGGAGATGATGGATAGCAGTATAAATTGAATGAATGAATAACTATTGCAGCTTGACCAACACTCTTTCTAGTGCAATGGCGTTATATAAAAATGGGAATTAAGAAAATATTGAAGATGGTTTAACACACATATCTTCAACAATTTGGGAAACACAGAATTAGAATTAAGGAAGCTGCTATATCCTATATTTTTCAATCTACATTCTGCATTGTTGGTTCTTTTTACTGAGGTTTCTGGACATGCTCAGTGAAGAGGAAGCATCCCCCACCTTAGCATTTGGGAGCAAGATGAAGTTTTAGATTGAAATGAATCCAAAGTATAATTCTCAGACTTCCATACTGTCTCCCACAATAGGGTTGTGCACAGACATTGCTGCTCATGCCAACCTCTTAAATCAGTAAATGTTTGTTGGTGAGAATTAAAAATGGAATATTCCACCAGAGCTGCTTTGCAACTGTTTACCAACCATCCTAACATTGCACAAAGGATAACTGAACATATGTTGATGTCAGTCTTTGAGACTGGAGAGGAAGCTAATAGAAAGCAATCATTATGCTCTAGAACATGCAAGAGACTGATGTGACTGCATGTGTGACAAAAAAAAAAAAATCTGTCTAGGATAGACTTTCCAAGCTGTATCCTCTTGTAATTTCTTGGCTTGGCATGCTACTCTACGATTAGGTCCCAAACGGTCAGTGTCACTTGTATTTTGGGTTTAGAAAAGACTTGGTCATATGGTATTTTTCTTTTCTTTTCTTTTTGATCCTCCTCAATAAGATGCTGGATTGAATTGAATTGAATAACCGTTATTGTCATTTTCCTATATACACAATGGCACATATTAAAATGAAATTCTTATGCACTGCTCTTGAAAGAGAAAAAAGAAAATTCACTAAATGCCCCATTATGTCAATGTAACTTTGCAGAATTTATGGAATAGACTCCATTGTTTAAACTGATGAAACTGATATCTATGATCTCGCAAGAAGGTGTCTGTTGAAAGCTATTGGTACCGAGAACTATAAATCTGCTCTTAGAAGGAATAGAGGGAATGTCCAGATAAGAGCAGCTTCCAATAATTGTCCCAAATAGTAATTCTAAAGGATTTCTGCATATCTGTTTGTTAAATGAAGATAGGAGAACGTGGTAATTAAAATGCATTTTGTGCTTGATTAGTTGATAAGGGGAAGCATTTGGAGTGCTGGCACTCTACCCTCAAAAAAGCTATCAGGTCTCAACACCTTGTGCAATGATTCAGAAGGAAATTTTACTTCACTTTCTAAAGTGCCCCACAGTCTTACCATTAGCCTAATGCTATTTACAGATCCAGGAAACACTGTTTACCTGAAATAGGAATATAAGTTGGCCAGTTGTGCCACATACTAAAGACTACTCTGGGAAGCTGAAAAAAAAACAAACCAGCTTTGAAGAAGGCAATAGAAAACTAAGGAAGCCAAGGAAACTAAATAGATATACCTATGTTAGTCATGAGGAAGTAAGCTAGACTCAAACCCAATTTTATTAGCTTGTGGCAGTTTTAGAGATAGAGTAGTGGGAACATCAATAATTCTTAGAGAATGCAGCAATCTGAAACATCTTTTGCTTCTTTGATATCATTAGGTTCAGAAAATGGAAGCAATACTGCAAACATAAAAGATATGATGGTCATGATGACATAACAACAATAACAGCAGCAACTGCAGTTAATTGTTGGATTTAATGAGGTTCTCTAAATATAGGCTTGTAGAACTGCAGTATAAAGAAAGCATGTAAAGATTGTTGTGTAAAATGTAAACACGAAAGTAAGTTTCTTTGCTTCTTTAGTTAACTACAGGTGTCAACCAACTTACCTCTTCAAGTGAACAGTAACGAGGGGCGAACACAATTTTACAGAAGACTCTGGTGACAACAGGCCTACCATAGCCTCATGCAGCTGATTCACCTTTTCAACTTCACCTTTGAAGGCTACGTTATTAAGGACATGAAAACACTGTGTGACAGCTAAATCTTTAATACAGACATTCTTCTCTTTCATCTCCTTGAAAATGTTAATAGCATCTACAATAAACCACAGCAAAAAAAAAACAAACCCGTTAGGTAATTTTATATACAGAAAAAAACAAACTGCTATTAAAACAGCCTTTCAAAAACCAGCAGGGATGTAAATTCTGGTGTATAATGCCAATTTCAAGTTAATTACTACTTGCATTTCTAAACGAGACTACAATTATGAATCCACAAAGCATGGTTTTATCATTTTGCTGCAACTTTGACTACAAATTACAGATGGGAACTGTGAGCCCACTCTGCACCACATAACCCTGTAGAGTCTGCCCTGTAGCAACAAGATCCTGCTAAATGGATGCTTTTATCGTTTGGTGCTAACATCTGCTAAATCACACCATTGTTTCTTCGGCAGATGGCTTGTCACGAGGCCAAATAATAAAGATGTGTTTACACTGTATATAGAACCAGACTAATGGTCTGATACCGATAGGGCCTGTTTGCTGTGTCGATACTAATTAGCCAAGGAGAGCCAATGAAAGCTTTCTAAGAGACTGCATGTTAAAACATTAGGTTCATTAATCTTCATTAGAAAGGCAGAAACAAACATTTTCATATATGGAATAAGAGCATTTTTATAATGTTCTTAATTACTGCACAAGCAAAATGTTTTGACTACTTTACATAAAAGCATCTGTTGAAATATTTCCTGCAGCATGGTATGGGCTTTTGAAAGCTTGACATAATAGCACCTTTTAATTGTATAGGTATCTGATCTAAATATCAACTCCTTTTATGAAAATAACCACTCTAAAACATACATACACAATATGTATATTATACACACACACACACCCTTTACTCTTTCAAATAAAGAAATTTAATATAAATTGTCTAACAGAATCTCATATTCGAATTCAATAGTCACTGTCAGAGTATTTTCTTCTAATTAACTATGCCAATAACTTACAGATTACAAGTCTTGTAACACACAATTTTAAGATCTAATCCTATAATGTATTTCTTTTATAAAAAATCATTTTTTCTCCAAGAGTGCTTGGACATTTTTCAAAGAGGTTATGTTTACAGGCTTTATACTCAGGCTTCACACCTTCTTAAGGAAAAACAAGGCCATTAGTCGAGGCACATACACAATTTGTGCCATAAGTCATGATCTTCAAACTCAATCCTAACAGCAGTGCTAATAAAAACTAGCGGCAGAAATGCAAAAAGCACTGAGCTGTGTAAATGTAAATGACAAGCTTGCCAGTCCATTAAAACTAATGGCCTACATTGTCCAAGTATCTCTGGTTGAATTCACATGCAAATTTAGATGTAAAATGTTCAAGCACTTTGTAGGACATGATATACCATTAATATTTTTATTCTGGTGGCAAGATATATGTATTATATAACAGTAATATACATTGAAAGAAAGCATGCTTACCATCCAGCCTTTCATGTTTCACCAAAATCTTAATCAATTCTAGGTAAGTGCTTAATTCAAGAATATCAGATGAATCTTTACGGCAACTAAAGTATATAAAAAATAAATCAATTCTTATGTCATATTGGAATAATCTCAATGTACAAGCTGATACATGTTCACCTAGAAATAGTACATGGGATGAAATAGTCCCAGTAACTGGATAAAATGATAATATTATTGCTGAAACATTAAGATACTGACAGAAGCATATTTGTTTGAAGAAATCAAATTAAATTCAGGTGCATTAATGGAGAGCTTGAGAGATGAATGTAAAAAGAAACCAAGTATTGGAAAGACTAAAAGGCAGTGCCTTTGCTTTTAATCTCTTTTTTAAAGAAAGAAAATACTGTATATTGTAAGACTTATGTAAAATATGTACAAAAAGAGAAGGCAAGCTGAGGTACATTATCAAGCAACACTATTAATGGGCTATATCAAAGTTAACATGAACTAAGATCCCACTGACATCAAATGTCCATTATATTTATAATTGCACTAGGACCCAAGTACAACTAAGCTTATGCTAGCTGAATTTAATGACACTTATGTGTAGGGATTGGGATTGCCACTGCTGAGTGATGTGGTTGTAAAACATGGTGTCATGTGATTGCATTGCTTAGTGATGACCATCCCAACAGTCCAAGGTGTTGTTGTAGTCCCAAGAGGTATGGGACATTAAGCAGGAAGATGTGTGAGTCCCAGGTAACGAGTGGATGAGTGCTGTTGGGGCCCTGGTGCAGGCTACATGCTAGTTGGAGAAAGTGGGATGTTTCAGCACCATGAGAGCACAGGAAGACTGCAAAACGTACGACCGAATGAGCACAGGAAAGCCCGGAAAGATTTTGTCATGCCTCTGTTGGAGCCTGAATCAGCTGAGGAAAATGAGCTGGAACTGGAGCCTATGGAGGTCGAGGTGTCTGTGGCTTCAGAGGGATGTGGGGAAGAGCATGCTGAGGCAGGCCAGGGCCTTTCAGGATTGGGACAGGATGAACATGAGAGACAGAGCTCAGGTGATGAACAAGGGCCACCCCCTCCTGATCCTAGAGCACGGAGAGTGGAAAGAAGGAGGAAACAAAGCAGGCAGGCTCAACTACTCGGGAGGAGAGCGCCCCACTCCTCTCCACAAAGCACACCTGGAGACTGAGACTTAAGGAGACGCTGTGGGGAGGGGCATTTGTCAGGAACAAACGCTGATTTCTTGGAGTTTTTGTGTGCTGTTGCTGATCTTGGAAACAACTCTCTGATCTCTTGTTCTGTGTTGTGATTTCTGCTTGGAAACCCTGAAACTCTTGACCATTGGACTGGCTGACAAACTTGATTTGGTGTTCAAAGAACTTGGATTGAATTTTGGCTTCTCTTCTGAAACTGCTCAGGCAAGCTTGTATTTCTACAGACTCATTAGATTTTGGATGTACGTTTCATTCCTTGTTATCTACGTGGCCTTGAGTAAATTACTCTTCTATTCTAACTGTATGTGAAACTACTTGCAGTCAGAGCTGCTGAAGGTGTGTGTGTCTTACTTTGTTCTGGGGCTTGCCAGAAACGTGGGAGCATTTGGGGAAAATTTGGAACAATTAAAGGGCAGTTTGAATTGCAAGCTGACTGCATTGCCTCTGTGCCATGCCCTGGGTCATCACAGATTTATTGAAGTGACTTGCAATCTTCCCTGCTGGCTTCCCCATTCTCTTTGTTTGCGGGAGACTGGTAGGGAAGCTTACAAATTGTGATCACATGACCATGGCTTCTTGCAATGTCATAATTTCAAGTCAAGCGCCCACCCAGATAGTGATCACATTATGAGCTACAATGGCTGGAACTTCAAGATCACTTGTATATCATTTTTTTTCACCACCACTGTTAAGTCTGAACAGTCACTGAATGAACTGGACGTAAGCCAAGGACTTCCTCTAATGAATTTTATTTATCTTTATTATAATATTCCACTAATAAAGGACTATTCTTCAGGCATATAAATTTTACGGTAAACCCAATTCCAAATCAGTCACAACCACTGCCAAATCAGGAAATGTCATACAAGGGCTGGTATTGTTTGTGACTGTGGTTTCTATAGATTAGTATATATGAAATGTCTGAATCTGTAAGCAATTTCATTTGTTTGCAAATTCTGCAAAGAGTGAACAGACTGAACAAATGCACTTCACAGATCATCCTAAACTACAGAAAGAACTGTTTACCATAAAGATTAAAGAGAGGGTGCTCAGGTTTCAACCACATTTGATGGATGCATCAGTGTGAAAAACAATACTAGAAATATTTATATGTGTATGAGACTTTGCATTCTCTTGAAATATTGATATAAAAATAGTGACAAATATTTGATACAAAAATACTCCATGTGGCTCCTCTTCAGCTGTCAGTGAGCAATAGAAAGTTTAGAGGGAGACAACGAACAATTTCACCAGTCTTTTTTATCCCTTCTGTGAATATCTATAACTGGATATAACAGAGGAATTACTATTTAACCATTGAAGGTCAAACTTTTTTTTTTCTTTACCCTTCCCTAATCCTTGTACTTTCTGGGTTAACTACTTTTAGTTAATGCTTATGGACATGGAATGTTTTTCACTGAATATACTGTATGTAACCCACCGAAAATCATTTTTGATTCAAGAACAGAAACAAATACCTTAAAATAAATAAATTACTTTAGTTCAGATGTATAACAGCTTAAGAGTTGTTAATAAAGTTTCTTATGCTGAACCACAATCTTTTAATGCCAAAATAACCAAGGGAAAATCTTAAACCATTTTAGTTTATTATACCTATTTGTTTTAATTTAAAACAAATATCTCAATAATACATTTAAAAAAAAAAAAAACTAAAAAGAGAAAATGAAGTGCTGAATTGCTCCTTGACAATTCAGTTATTACAAGTTTAGCTGGGAGCTAATTTTCACAATCAAGTTGCTGCCGTTTGAAATGATTAAAATACCACTTACAAGAATTGCAGTAATCTGTACTGTAGATGTATTACTAATCCAGAATCTAAATCTAGATACCAAGGTGGATTCTAAGACTTCATCAGAAATAGAGTAAAATACAATACAGAGTAATATGAGCGCAAATCACTAACAAAAGTGCTGGCACAAAAACGATTGTGTAATCATGACAGCTTACACAATCAATTTTGAATTTCAGCAGAAAATATTTTGTGTGGGATAAGCTAATTAAAAATGTATGGGGGGGGGTGATAATACTCAACCTACTTAATTCAATAAGGTCTGTATATCAGCATAAATCTCTGTGACATCTTTCAGTGCCACTGTACTTACAATTCTTCTTTCAAGTTCATTGCTTCCTCTACATTATCATTTTGACAGCATAGGCGTATTAAGGCTCCATAGCCCACAAAATTCATGTCGGATTCATATTTGGCTTTTACTTCAAGAGCTTTTTGCATATTCTAGAAGGAACATTAAGCAAAAGATATGAACTAGAAAAAGAAAATCAACATGACATTTTATATTCTACTAGGAAATTACATTTATTTATATATGCTTACACTTTGCACTGCTTCTTAGCAATTCATATGCTTTACATTTGTGTGCATATGAATCTTTTATAAATTAGTAAATAGTTTAAATATGTCCATTATAAACTTTCACCCTGTATTGCAATATATGCTTTCACTGATTTCTGAAGTTCTATACAAAAATATGAATTACAGTTGGATGGATGCCTGCTAATGAAGACAAGAGCCTCTGCATCTCAGAAAGCTTTTCTTCAAGAAAATAATGGAATTTCAGCCCCCACATTAACCACCTTTTAATATTTGACTTGCAAATTATTACACATGTATCAGTTGCTTGACAATCTAGTTGTAAGAGACCAGAGCCGTGGCTTGAAAGGACACTTGGCATGTATGATAAACCTTTCACAGCTGTTACTATCATTCATTTTGCAGATTACCATTAACAGACTTCCACAATCTCAAAACATGTCATTCACAAGGTAACTAAAAATCAGTACTGAGAGTTTTCCCCCCTAATTTTTTAATACTTTAGATTTGCAAGGAGCAAAACTGAAATCCAGAAGACATTAGTTTTCCTTAATCACCTACATGAATTTGCAGTTTGACAAGAAACAAACACATGTAAATGCATTTGTTCATTTTGAGCTCTAATTACTTTTATAATCTCTCCCTAAGTCTCTCCCCACCTACCTATATGAGGTCTCCTGTGGCTAGGATTTGTATTTTACTTGGGTTACTGTATAAAGTGTCATTTATACTGATGGTGCTATACATAGTTAGAAGTATTTAATTTACTTATCACACTTTGTTAATAAAATAAACAAATCTGCTGAAAATTACCTTTTCTGAACACAGAGCAACTATAAAGTTTTTTAGAACATCTCCAATGGATTTGTTTTCAGCTTTAAGTTGTTGAAGTTGCTCCTCCAAATTATGTGAATTAATCAAGGACTAAGGTAAAAGGATAAAAAGATATTCAAATGATGTTTTACAATAAAACAAATCCCAGCGACAATGTGTGTTATTGACATTTATACTGGAATACTTTTATATTCGCAGGGGTTATGTGCAAAGTACAAAGGAAAACCTAATGTTACACTTTTGAAAAATGTTTTTCTGTTATCTCAGTTGTGAGAAATGACGTTGAGTTGTATCAGTCATGTAGTGCTCTAGGATTCATACTGGTCTTAAATAGGCATCTCCCACTGGGAGCAGGTCCCCCATTCTTCTTTGTTCTCTGTGCAATTCCAATGCAAGTGAGGACAGACTAATTTGTATATTCCCTCATCTTCTGCATCAGAATGGTATAAACATGGCCTGAAATTCTTAACTGTAAATAGCTTTATCCTTAAGAGAAAACTAAGTCATAGCAACCAAGCATTTAAGGTTTCAAATCAATTTATGGAAAAGTCAGAAATACCAGGTAGAAAGTCCTCAACTAATGCATATTTTTTACTATTTCTAGGATTGAAACTCCTTTTTTTAAAAAATGGATTTTTTTATACAATTAAAATTGAAAGCCATGTATTCTGGTTACGTAGGAAAATTATTTAATGCTAACATATTTAAATTGTGTACATACACTTAATAGTTGCTCATCAGTAGCCAATAAAATTACACCATAAAATATAATTAATGGCTTGATACGTATTTGAATATAAGCATCAATGTGCTTATGATAAATTAAAAACTCAATAAATGTGTGGTTTTGTTTTGCTATTAAGATTGCTATCAACATTTAAGAGTTGCTCTGTCTTATTTGTCTCCTAAAACTTTAGCATTCTCTGTCTAAAATAGGCTTCCACATTTCAGAAAAGGATTAAATAAAACTAATTTTATACATCAGGCATATTAATCTTTAAGGTAACTATACATTTGGAATGAATGTTTGTATATATGTATGTTTTATATAATTATATATAAAATAACATTTGCTATTACAGACCTTAATTAAACTGGGAACGTTGTATTCAGTCAGCAGTTTGCGAATACCTTTGTAGTAGGCAGGAAGAATCGTTATATTCTGTAGGAAGAGGTGGAGAAAGTCATGTGAGTTTTAAAAATACAACCCAATTGAAAAAAAAAATCTGTTACACAAATTTCAGACATAATTTAAATCTCCAACACTTGCATGCCATTGAGAAGTGGTCTGGCTGTACTTAAAAGCTGCAATTTGAAATCTAATAGATACATGTCAGGAAGGACGGGCATTATGTAGCAAAAAAATGAAATAGTACCATCTTCTGCAGCTGATGGAAGTATTGTCTCAACTGCTCCTCCTTGTCCTGTACCTCTGAGTCAGTCATGTTGTCAATCAAGGAATAAAGAAAACGGCCAATATTTTCTGCGAGGTGGGGGGGAAGACAAGAGAAAGCATTCCACTAAAATTACTGACACTGTCATGTTATCAAGATTAATTTATAAGAAATCATTTTGGTGTGAGATGTCACCCTGATGAGAGGCTCTGAAATGGCAACAATGATCACTGAGGCGTAGAGATTATGTGGTTTGGGAGCACATATCTAACTGGTGAGTGAAAGGAATATTAATTATTTTCAAACCGAATGACAGCTTTTCAGAACAAAGTCTTTCTTCAGTCTATTTTTCCATGGCTGTGTGACAAAAGCAGCACTGCCCAGGCCCTCTCCCCCACTTTCTTGCCCACCACCCCAAAATAGTTGCCATAAATATTTTGTCATTTACTCAAAAAAGAAATGGAGCTTTTTAAAGCTTCATAGGCACAGCCCCATGTATTTCTTCTTATTTCCAGTGTTTTACTGAAGCTAGTGAATGAAAGACAATAAAGAATATTAAATGATATTTAATCACCAGCTCCAATAATCCTGTGGGGAGCTGCTTATTAGCCAATGAAATTTAAGTTTAACAAACGATACTGTATAGGTTAACAGTATTAATTTTGACTGAAGCATCAAGGAAGAATAAATGAGATTCCAATAAACTACATAGTGATGTGTACTGTATTTTATTACTGAAAATATTTTTGTCACAATGTAAGTTTGATTATTAAAACATTATAAAAAGCTATTAAATTAATAGCTTCTTAAAAATATTTGTATTAATGCCCTTCTAAAAAAGAATCTTTCTCCCATCTGTAAATGCTTGATTACATTATCCCTATAATCTGTTCATTTTACTTACTATATAAGCATCTCAAGTACATTTTTCATTAAAAAGAAAAAACACTAATAAAATCTCATGGATTCCACAAAATATACTGTGATCATCTGGGTAAACTTTTTACCCAACATGTTTTCAAATTTCACTTTCAAAAAGAAATAATCAATGTTTACAGTTGTAATCCCTCAAACCTATCATTACCCAGAAGAACGGATTTGTGGATAAGTTACAATCATAGAAATTGAAACCCTACCAGTTTCTTGTTCAGCCTTCGGTTCCTCCATATACAACAGTTCTGTTATCTGGTAAGACAGAATAATCGTACATTGCAGCCAAGAAAAGCAAGCAAGAGCAAATAGTAACTGAAATTGAATTCTACAAATAACAAAGCAGCTCTCTACTAGCATTATTCTGTGCCACATCATAGCAATTTATTTTTTTAAAACAAAAGCTTTTAGTATTTTTTTAAACACTGCACAACAAAGATATACTGAAGTTCAGAAATATGATCTCCATGATTTAGTTCATGCATTTTACCATCACAAGTGATCATAAAGAAAAAAAATTTCTTGAAGTAATCAGACTCTATTGTTTAGAGGTTTAAAATTCAGGATCTATATAATTTGCTGTCGTTATTTACGAATTAATTTTAACAGGAAGTTGCACTGTGCATAACAGACTCTATTCCAGTTAAGTATTTAGCAACAGCATAGTACCAGGTGTACTTGATGTAACAGCTAAATAGAATTGGAGGGAGTGAAACAAAAGAACTATTCCTTAAAACCTGATGGCTGATAGTAACCAAAGTATCTAGGTAGCGGCTATTTAATCAGCTATTTAACTTGAAAGATTTTTCTTAAACTTGATTACCCTTCTCCACAATTACTATCAAGGGAACAAGATTTTCCACTTCCATTAACATCCATTTTAATGCACATTTTCTGGCAACTCTGACCAAAAAATATGATGTGAAAGAGATTTCAAGATATTTTACTTGCCTTTACTGACTGCTTGCCTTACATGCCGTTTATCTCCAGTTATTAAAATATTGGAATTACTTTATAACCTTTCTACATAAATCTAATAAATGGGAATGCTTTCTTCTCACTACTCATCTCTTTATACATAATTAACAAGAACAATTATACTGACAGACAGCCATATTGGCAAAAAAAACACCTAGTCCTTTTTGTATACAGAGCCTTTTAAACGTTTCCAAGTAACAATTTCCCCTAGTCCCTTAGGGGCACCTTCCAGTATAAAAAGAATGGGAGAGCATTATGACTGGCCAAATTTCTGTTTGTTAGAAGGCGTCACATTTTTTTCAATAGACAAAAAAACAAAAAAAAAGGTAGGCACTATAAGCCAAATTAAGTCAGGGAAAGCACAGCTTCTACAATTCCTTCTAGCCACCCTTTCACCAAGACCGGCCATACAAAACATATGCATTTTCTTCTGTTTAGTGAAGTGTGTGTTTGGGTGTGTGAGATATCATTTCCCCCTCATGTTTATCTGTCCGTGTTTATAGGGGTGAACTGGAAAGCTCAAGGCCTCACAGAGGGAGCTTAGAATGGAGTAGCTGCCAACATTTTAAGCACCTGCCCAACTTCTTTTCTTACTGGGATGCACCACGGATATTTTTTTCATAAAATATTTTTCTCCAAAGTCCCAGTCCAATTTCAGATATGCTATCTCTTTTGCCAATTTATCCCATCATCACAAATTTGGTTCAAATTCTTTCAGGTTTTAATGGTAGACAAATCCTTTCAGGTTTAAAAGGTGGGTAAAATAATGGGCAGAGACCTGAATTCCTTTGTATATTTTTTCCCCAATATTTCAGTGATTTGGAAACCACTGATCTGGGAAAAAATAAAAAGGGGGAGAGCACTGCAAGTATCATTTTATTGCAGAGAAACCAACGAAGTTTGAAAAATTTCTTTATCAAGAAGGCTGCATAATAAAATCAAAAGTTTTATTCAAGTAAACACCTCAATGAGTTTAGGTAATACTAAAAATACAATATGTTGTTTGACATATATTTTGTAATGAATATTTTATTAGCCTTAATTTGTTACTAAAATATTAAAGCAAACATGTCAGGTAAGAGTTACAGCAAGGATAACCATTTGAAAAAGCAAACTATGTCCATTTTTAGAAAGGAGAAGACACAACTCATTAAATCCATGTTTTTTAAAAAATCTTCCTACTATAAAAGTCAATGGGGAAACCAGCAGGAGGTCACAAATGGCATCCATGTGATATCGTGTTTAATGAAGAGGCACACTTCACTTGACGATGGCAACTGGGAGTGCCAGAATTTCCATCACTAATTGGTTAAGATTACCTGGCATCGTGCTTTATGTTGTTTAGTGATGGAATTTCCAGCCACACTTGCTGACATTAACCAAAAACTACCTGTATTGAAAAGGCCCTTCAACAATAGTTTTAACATTTTTATTTCCTAATTATTAAAAATGAAGCTACAGAATGTTAATTTTTTTTTAAAAAAAAAAAGTCAGCTATGTTTACACCTAAATTTTTTCAAGGAGAAGCTGCTACCATAGTTATTACTAGTTGCTTTAACTTTAATAGTGGTTTTGGTCTTTGGAAAAATATTAACAGTATAGGCATTTTTACATGGATAACACTCTTTATATGGTTTTGTTTTGTAGAATCATTGATAAAGAAATTTTCCAAAACTTACTGGGTTTTTATACCATCAAGTATTTCCAACTGGCACTTGGGATGTCTCTTATAAAAACAAAAATTGCTGCCCCTACAAGAAATCTTTATCCCCGATCATGAACAATAAAATTAGTGCTTACTTAATAAATACTATTTCTACATTAATATGAATTCAGTCACAACTCTATCTTCCACAATGTGAGCAACAGATTATAAACGGTATAAAGCATTTGAAAGATCAAATACAGACAAGGAAAAAGTATTAATTACATGCTTAATTTTCCCCACTGAGATCAAAAGGAATTAAAAATATTTAACTTTAGATAAGTCATAACAATTTAAAATGCTTCACATAGATCTAGTAAAAGATTAGACTTACATCTGAAATAGACCTTTCTATTTATTGTATTGTTCCAATACTGCACACCCAAATAACTCCCCATTGCAGCTTAGCTGTCTTTACTTACCTTGTTCCAAAGATCAACATCAGCACACCTGCAGAGGGCAGCAGAAGATAATAAATTAGAAGTCCAAATATATATATATATATTATTATTGCTTTCGAAAGCTCAATACAACTGAACAGGTTACAACATGGGTTCAGATTTGCTTAAGTGAAGAAAGATAAGCAATAATTGATGTATATATTTTAGCATAAATCTTTCTTTACAAAATGATTTTACTATATTTATAGACAATTACCACTGATGTTTTTGTGATAATATTCGAATCTATAATCTTATTGCATTTCAAAATACCTGCAATCTGTGTAATCTCTTGTTTGTACCATACATTGCCTGTATTTAATACATTTTTTTCCATCATGAAATTGACTTTATTTTTGTATCACCAAAAATTATACTGTATGGAATTTTCTTGTAGAACAATGATTGCTTTTTAAAATTAGTAAAGATACTAATTCTATTCAAAGTTACATAACGGGGAGCCTTCACCATGTGAGCAAGCCTCATCCCATAATATCATGAAAATAATAAAACTTATCTCTGGAAACAAAAACATTTCATGTACAATTGCACACATGTTGTCTCCTCTGTGATCAAAGTCCATGATAATATGGTCCTGGCTCTTATACAAGTAAATAGGCATACAGTTGTAACCAGGAATGTCTGCAGGATATTGTGCAATGCCACAAAAGGACATCGGTTATTTTAATCCATGATTAAAATAAGCTATTTTACTTCTTTCAACAGAACTATCATATTTGATGACTGCTGAATTAGAATATATAATGTAAAATATTTCTATACTCCTCTTTCTCAGATACAGTATGCTTTCTAAATGTTTACAACAAATTTATCTGCTTTACCCTAGAAATTGTAATGCCTTAGGCACAATGCCAGCTTTGTGCAAATCACTTTCTCTCAGCCCTAGAGACTGAACCACATCTGAAACCTTGCCCAGAAAACTGCAGGGACTAATCCAGGTAGTTGCCACATTAATCCTTCTCTTAATGAGTGCAATCCCGGCATTGTTGTTTATGGTTCTTAAGTGATCCCATGGGTCATTAAGCAGACAGACTCCCATGAAAGGAGTGCAGGGTGTCTCAGGGTGGTCTAGCACAACTCAATGTGGCCAACTCGCCACTGCCAACTTGCCATGGCCAACTTGCTGCAGGACAAGAGTTACACTAATATCAAAGAAAGGGTGGAATAGAATCATTATATTTTGTCCAAAGGAGGGAGAAAATGAAATGTGACAAAAATGAAAACTATGTTTTAATTATTTTTAATAATTAAATTGAATTGTTGAATTCAACATGGTGAGTTGTCCTGGGGCGAGTTGGCTGTAGCGAGTTGTCCCATTCCGGCCTGAGAGGAACAGAAAAAACTGTGGGAGGGCCCACTCAGGAGCTGAAAATACACCATGCCAAAATCCAAGCAGGATTTTTAGCCTCTTGAGTGGAGAGACATTCGCACGTGACCTATGCCAGATCACCCCACTCAGGAGCTGAAAATCCTCCGCACTGAAATCCAAGCAGAGTCACTAGTGCATAGTCTGTACCAATCCTCCCAGGGCTTCCCCCATCCACTTGAAGCACTCTGCGCATCTTATCATATCGTGCTACCTCTCCATTTTCTATTCATTTTTAGCTCCCTCTCATTTCTGATGGCTGGCTGAAAGAGCTGCCTGCGAAAGGATTGCAGCTCCATTCCATGCATTGATGGGAACTCTTTTGGTAAGATGTAGGAACCTGTCTGAATCCTGCTGAAGGAGTACAGTTCCCTTCTGTGCACAGAAGAGAACTCCCTCAGCAGGGAGCAGGAACAGAGCTGACAACTTCAGAATTTTAAAGAGTTTAGCTCTCCTCAGCAAATCATTCTTTCAACCAGACTCCAGAGACAAGAGGGAGTCCTTTTGGCAGCAGTGGCAGTTTGCAAACTTCCATGCTGGCTTCCCGGGGAAGCTGGCAGAGAAGAATGCAAATGGCGATTACATGATTGTGGGGCACTTGGCAATCAGTCATAAGTGCAAATAGGCTGCCAAGTACTTAGACTGCAATCACGTGACCAAGGAGGTAACGGTGC
This sequence comes from Protobothrops mucrosquamatus, assembly GCF_001527695.2. Classification (NCBI taxonomy): domain Eukaryota; kingdom Metazoa; phylum Chordata; class Lepidosauria; order Squamata; family Viperidae; genus Protobothrops; species Protobothrops mucrosquamatus. Next base: position 752,314 of record NW_015386501.1, on the reverse strand, counting down.
AATGTTTTGCAACAACCAGAAGGGCTTCATAGGCTATAAAGCACCCTATAATGAGGCCATCATAATTCCTGATCATCATTAAACGAACGGTTGTAACTCGAGGATTATCTGTATGAGAATCTTAAGGAAAATTGTTCATAGCATGGCTTCTGTGTTCTATGACACAGGCAGCCTACACTTTCAGCATCTCTAGTAAACTAGCTTAAATAAACAAGCCACTGATCCACAGAGAAAATATATTTGTCTTCTATCTCTGGATTATTTTTCCAAAGTAATTTCTACTCTGAACTGACAAGGAACTTATCCTAACCTATCAATTCAATGACATCAAAATAGTTCACAGATATATTCAGATAACTTGTCAACTTTCCATAGTAACACTATTCAAAAAGTCAGAACAAAGAATGTACTTTCAGTAAAGAGCTTAATAGTTTATTTTACACATACACAGAGAGAGGGGGGGAGTGTTTAAAATGTCAAAATTGCATTCAATAATATATGGCACTATAGATGGTAGCTATTTTCTATTACAGAAATAATCCGTACCAAATTGTACTGTTTAGGGAGACATGAAATACGGCCCTTCCCAAACTTCTACCTTTCCTCTACCCTAATTATTTTTTATTACTTTGTCTTTCTCCCTAGATAAATGACAATACAATCCTAATCACTTTTACTTCAAAGTGATTCAGATTTTGAAACACCTTGCCAGGAGCTAGGAGGATTTACCCCTTTAGTGATACACACATATATTAATATAACCTGTTTTCTCTCACCTGTACCTGTCACTGTTTTCCTTGTCTGTCACTGTATCTCTCTTTCAAATAAGATAATTTTACTTTTTTTCATCTCCCTACAATTTGCATGCAATTGCCATTCATTTCTTATTTTGCTTGCTCCCTCCACTTTAGTGCTGATTGTTTTCTCTCCCTATAGCCTAATTCTGATTTCCTTCCCTTTTTTCTATCTATTATGTCTACATAGTTTACAGTCAGGCTCAAAAAGTACTATATAACAAAACTGTAACACCCCTCCTATAAACCAAACATACTCTCCATTTTTGTCACTTGAACAATAATTTTCCCTGTTGTTTTGCCACAAATCTGAATTATCACCATTCTTGTCTGATTTCTTTTCATTATAGTTTTATATTGTGAGCCATTAAGACTCTGTATAACATTGTGGCCGGGTATAAACATGATAAAAAATAATTTTGTTTACTAAGAGTAAAACTTTATGCAACCAAGGCAGTATGAACAAAGGAGAAATGAAAAGATGCAGACAGCACCAAGTAACATATAGGTCAACAGAAAAATTATAAGTACTGATAAAATGCATTTATTTACATGGAACATTTCTATCTTATGCATCATTCAGTGAAGAGTTAATAGCAATACAGGATTTTTAGTATTTAAAAGAAAAAACAGAAAAACTAAAAAAGTTCTCAACAAAAATTCTTAAATGTATATATTATCTGACGTTCGTGTAGTCCAATCTCTAATAAAATTAACTAAGATTAGAAAGTTTTAAGTTCAAATCTGAGTTTAGGCATAAATTTATGGGATGGCATTATGTAAAGCTTATACTGTGTGCTCTAGAATACAGACATATTACTGATTAACCTACGATAATTGTGACTAGAATTATTGTGATAGTATCTGTGAAGCATAATATGTATATACTTGTGAATATTTTATATAAATATTATGATTATACTTGATAGTCAGTGTGATATTATCAGAGCAGTTTCAGATATAGAAGCTCATTATGAAATTTGGGATTTGATAACTTAGCTCAGCCTCCCACACAAAGATGCTTATTGTAGGGGAATATTTGGAAGGTGCCAGGATCTCCTAGGGAAAACTGGAATATAAATCTAAAAGAATGAAAGATGAAATAAATAAACTGTTTTCAATTTACTGTATATAGGTCCAAATGAAAACCTTCACATTCCCACTCACAGAACAGGATATTAAACTTCAGCAACACTGAAGCCTAGCTACAAAGATCCTATCAGGACAATGGGATATTATTAGCTACAAATAACTATTTTTTTTAAAAAAAATGCCTTAAGTAACAGAAAAACAAAGCTGGAATTTGGGACCAAAGAGATCCAAAACATAAGATTTCGTAAGTCTTACCTTCTAAATCCAACCAGTAAACTGTTCCTGATATGATTCCTCTCCACTGTCCAGATGTTTGAGGAAGACACTGCAAGTTAAATTAAATTATTCAGTATGATGCATTGACTTGTATTTCTCTAAACACCACTGATTCAACAACTATTATTTTAAAGCCAATATGCTATATAGGAAAACAAAATATTTAACGTTATATACATATACCTGATAGAGCCATTGCTTTATATTTCACTGTAAAGACATATTGACCCTGTCTTTCTCCCTGTATCCTAATCAGTCCCAGTCATGACTAAGTTTAAACAAACTTTATTCCTAAATAAAGGAAGGAATCTGTTCTATAAATTCAGATTTTCCAGTCAAATTAAATATAACTCTTTTTATTTAAGTATAGTTTTGAAGAACATTGTTAAAGCTTACATTGATTTTATAGCACAGTAGATTCAAATGGACCGTTAAAGTATATCTATAAAAACTACTCACAGTATTCACACATTTCCCGCAATATTTTTAAGAAGAATAAGAAGAGTAGGTAATGTATCATCTCTTTCTTCTATCAAAGGGATATGGACTTTTTAGAATGAAACAAAAGGCTAATTTACATATTATACTTGCTTTGAATCATAAATAGATGTTAAAATACAGCTTCAAACAATCTTAAATAACAAGTATTTTTGAATAAATTATCAACATTTACCATTCTTAAAATTACCTCATACCATTTTTCCAAACAGATCACTCAGATAATATATAAAACAAGAGCACTTACATAACTGATAAACTTTATCCAGTCTTCCATGAGAAGCTTCATGCCTGATTTCTGCTGCTAAGAATCTACTAGTTTCCAAAGGACAGCCTTTTTCCTATGGAAAGATGGTAATATGGTAGTACCCAGTATATCATCATAATCAAGCTCTCTACAGTACTTCATATTTCAGATCTGGTGTGGGTTTGGCCAATAGCCTTCCAATCTTGACCAAAGCTGTCTTCTGTAATTCAGGATGTGCAATGGTTTATCTTACAGATATTATTAAAATTCTCAAGAAAACTATTTATGCAAAGCATAATTCTAGAATTGTAATTTAAAGACTAAACACAGAGAATGTGCCCAGTAGACCTGCAAAGCAATCATTTTAAAAGACAGTATCTGTTTCAATTTGTTAGAATTGTAAACACAGTGCAAACTGTAGCTTTTCATATTAACAATGGTGGGAAATGTTTTGATTGCTGTACAAAAGAACCAAAGTCCTTAATAAAATTAAGTTTATATTTCAATGTTTTTAACATGCTGCGTGCAATATTAGATTTGGTAGAAAAGAAGATCTACCTAAGATTAGCTTTTTTTGGAAGGAAGTAAGAATGATGTCCTAGACTAAAATATATAATTTTTTATAGGCTATCATTTTATGGTAGAACTCACTTTGCAAGGAATTTAGCTAGAAATTTAAATAATTTGCTTTCCTATTATGTTCAAGTTATATATGATTATGAAGTGTTATCTAGTGTCTCATCAAGCCATTAAGTATGATTAAATATTTTATTATCAAAGGTAACTGTTTCGTTCCCAGTTCTAATATCAGATTCATGCATATCTAAGTAGTGTGAACTGTTGGTTTCATCTCTGTGTTCTACAAACCAGACAGACCTTCAATAGTATCATGGACAGATTCAGGAAAACACTGGTTATACCAACATCTTTTCAGATCACCTTAGTTCTCCATCTCTTCAGAGACTTTCACTATCCTCTCGTTTAAGACTGCTAAAGGGGTGACCTATATACTGTATATGAGAACAATCATACAAAGCTTTTCTTTGGACCACTAATTTCAAGAAAAAAAGACAACCCCAGTGGGCATTCTGTCATATGTTTGGAGCAAGACACCAGCTGGGACAGGCTAGTAACCATATGAAGGACATGAAACCTGAACCTCTCCAGAGTGTGTAATTTCAACGGGAACACTGAAAAATCTTAGGAAAAAAGTTTAGGGAGAGAACTTTATACAATGGGGCAGATAAACCATTAACACTATTTTCTTGTTCTGACAACCAAAATGCATCATCAGATATTCAGAGCTGGCAGACTGTTGGCCCAATGCGTCTGGTCAGTAAGACAAAGTTCCTATAGATCAAAGCAATTCTACTGTGTCCTCCAAGCCTAACATGCTGTACTACAGAGCAGGGGTCCTCAACCTTGGCAACTTTAAGACTTGTGGACTTCAACTCCCAGAATTGCTCAGTCAGCAAAGCTGGCTGAGGAATTCTGGGAGTTGAAGTCCACAAGTCTTAAAGTTGCCAAGGTTGAGGACTCCTGCTATAGAGCAACCTGGGTTTCAAGTCAGATCTCCATGATACATGTTAAGTCAAGATTTTTATCCAGAAATAAATTCTAGATAATGGATACCTTACTAGTAACTGATCTAGCACTGAAGAAATGCTCTTCTGGAATGCAGGAACCATTACCACTGTAACCTGGATTATTTTTGTTCCAGAAAGAAAAGAAGAAAAGAAGCCAAGAGCAGCCTGTCTTCTTTTCTTTGTAATACCACCATTATCTCTGCCAAAGTTTACTTTGAGGATGTTTCCCATCCTTCACTGTCCTGATACATCTTTTTGTATCATACCTATATAAAATTAATAGTATTTTATCAAAAACAATGTATGTCCTAATATTCACATGTGCCTCAGATAAATCACAGCTGAGTGTCCTCAGTCCCCTAGTCATTCCTTTGGTGGTAATTCCATCATTGGTAACTTGACTGGCCCAGAACAGCTCTCTTTAAAGCAATAGTTCTAGGCACAACAGTATGCATCATCTGATTCTATGGATTTTTATCTTAAAATTAACAAAATTACATTATCTGATATATCAAATATGTATCATCCTACTACTAGATATTTCCTAATCATGAATCAAAGTCTTACAGCTCAATCCTATAAAACCCCAGAAATTTCAGTGAGTGTTATTAAGTACTAAAGTGTTAAAACAAATGATTAACTTACCTGAATCCTCTGGCGAACAGGATCAAGGTTATCCAAATTTGTAAAAGCATATAATAAATATGTGTCAATACTTGGCTTTATCTCCAATTCATCCATAGTTTTGAGGACATCAATTACACCTAAAGAAAACAAATACAGGTGTTAAACAATAGCTTGTTAATGGCTCAGTTCAGTGTATGAAATAAAGATTACAGTGCTTTGTAAGTTTAGATTACTTCAAGTTTTTTTATTTTATGTTGGCAAAATTATATAGAAATCAGAAATTACATTGGCCTTTTGTTTTACTGTATTCTGCTTGATTCTCTTCCAACACAGGTTATCTGATCCTAGGCTGTCAATTTTTCTACATGCTTTCTTCACACAATGAAAGTAGAAGGCAATTAAAGTTTAAATAGTTGGAAAAGGATTTTATTTCTGATAGCATGCTGAAGATGAGAGCCTTTAGCCAACCTTGGCTGATCTCAAAAACTCCACGGGTCAGAGTAAGTAGTAAACTTTTAAAAAATTCTGGAAGGCAATGACAAACCATTTCTATTACACTGCTGAGAAAACTGCATAGATACAATCACTAAGAACCAGGCATTTCCAAGAAGAACCATGATTGGCAAAGTCTATGTTCTAAAGATGCTGGGGTAATTAATTATCCCATCACTATCAATTTATGTCTTTTTAGAAGATCTACATTTTTGGGGGGAAGGCTCTTCCACAGCACCTCTACAATAAGTAACAGCACTACCTGGTTTCATCAATAATTTTACCAAGAAATTCACTAAGTTCTGCCAAGTTCATTAATTTCAATTTCTGAGCATGAATAGACCATTTTAATATGCAGTGATATTCCTTTTCTTTCTACAACTATTCCTCTTTCCTTTTTCCTGTTTTTTTCTTTAAATGTTCTAATTAATATAAGTTTTATATTCTTATAATTAATATAATTACATCAAGTACATTTTAAAGTGAAAGCCAGTTTGGTGTACAAGAGTGGTTAAAGCATCAGGCTAGAAATCAGGCAACTGTGAGTTCTATTACCGCCTTAGGCACAAACCCAATTGAATGGAAGAAAGAAAACTGCAGGGACTAAGAGTTCATATAATTCCTCAGTTCAAGCTTACACCACAAGAGAAAAATATAGCACACCTTGTTTCAAGAAAGACTGACACAGTAAATTGAATTCTAAATGCAACATTTAGAATTACATTGTTAAAAGAGTCATGGAGTCGCTATCTGAAGAAACACCCCACAATTTTTAACAATATATATAAAGTTTTTCTACATTTTAATCTATACAATATTTATGATAAAAAATTAAGTGATGCCATTTTTATTAACAATACTAAGTGGCTGCATCTGAGGCTGAAGGATTTCTACAATGAAAATTCCAAACTTCACAACTGCTTGCCTATTCATCTTCCCATTTCTCTTTTTGGCAAGAATAATGAAATCTACACTTACTGGGAAAGAAATAGGATTAAATAAAACATAGCTAAATTTGAGCTTGTTATGGTATATATAGTTTGGGGATAGTTGGAGGAGATGCAAAATACTGCCAACAATTTTTAATTCAAATGTTGTATTAGGATATTCTCCCCAGAACTCTTAAGCATTTTCAGGAATGTAAAGAGTTAACACGAGACTGTTGTTTTATAAAGACTTTTCTAAAAAAGACTGGCACTTTTATTGCCAGAAACAATTAGGGAATACTTGTTTCAGCATTTAGCCTAAGTTGGAATATGACTGTATATTTTAAAATAAAATTGCAATATGAACTGCCTGCTAAAAGCTCTTTTTTTGTTGTTTCTGCATTTTGTTTGTCATCCATGTCACACTAACAACTCTGCATCTCATTCTAAAACACATTATACTGTGAAATAAGATGAAAAAGACAGTTTTTAATTTTCCCAAGGGGAAAGTACTTCTCTTAAAAGCATCTTTTTATCAGTCCATTCTTTCTGAATAACCAATAATGCAAACCAAAGAATTAGATATTGTCCTTTAAAATTTAATATTTGTTCAATTCTTACTCATATCTCATAGACACCGCCATCTGTAACAGGGGAAAGTGTATGTTAAACGCTTAAGCCTACTTAAGAATCCAAAAACTGAACATTTTAGTCCTTCAATCAATATGCTGTCAGATCATGATAGTTCATTCAACAATGGAGGTTTTATGCTTTTATTATAACTAAGTTCACATTTAACTTATCACTGCAAAGAAACATGAAAACCTCATCTAAAAGATTTGTTTCTTTTATATTTAGAGGAAGAATTTGCACAAAGTAACATGGTTTTAACATCTTCCCTATATTTCAGTATTGTGTCTTTCAAGTTCAGAGTATTAAAAGACAGCCAAGGCTACTGTGACAAATTGAACCTTGGCTAGAACCAAACTAATATAATTGCTCTTTGTAAAGTTCCAAATGTGACATTAACAGTGACAAAATAAAGTAAGAATGCAATAATAACCTTTCAAGGCAATTGTTATGATATACAGTACACCACTACATAAAAAGACAATAATGTTTTGATAGAGTTGTGCATGTTGCTGAGTTGTTCTCATGTGCAAATATGTTTCTTGCTATAGGGATTACAGTATGTGTTAGTATTAATGATAACCAAAATCTGATTAGAAGTACTAACCTTTGGTGTTTTTATTTTCCTGGTGCTGAGCCAGCAATGGCCAAAAATAGTGAGGTTTGAGACACAAGCCTTCTTCTTTTATTATCTTCATTATATCAATAGCTAAATCTTAAAAGATCCAGAAAGAGAAACATTAATGAGTATAACAACATATACACTAAAATGTTCAACAATGTTAAACAACAAAAAGAAATACCAGTTTTCTTTGCTTCCAATGCAAAGAATAAACTCGATAATAGAGGTGAAGAGTGTAAGTTGCTTGCTTTTAGCTCATTGCAGAAATATTTCATCTTAACCAAGGGCTGCAAGAAATAAAAGATTTAGGAAATTTTAAGCTCACCACTTTTCAACAAATCATTCAAAATCACAATGACAATAAAGCATAAAATCTTGAAAAACAGTTTTTTTAAAACTTTGACTGAGAAACCCATGTTACACTTAAGAACTATGCGAAGGGGAAGAATTCCTTGGATTTCAGTCCAGAATACAGACAAAAATAAGAGACAAGAGAATGTGATCCTCTTTCTAAGTAGGAATATGGGAAGAACTTATTTCATTGGTAATCTATGCACTTAGTTGGGGAGAGGAAGATAAGAAGTGCATAAGGAAACCCTAACAGATCAGAATATAATGTTTAAGAAATTAAATAAGCTAGATCTAAAAATCTGCCAACAGAAATAGCAAGACATATGGAAAGCTTTCTGCCAATTCCACACTACATAAATCCCTGAGAGACTCACTTACAAATATGAATTTGTGAAAGAGGATTGGATATTGGTCAGCTCTCCATAGCACAACCCATTCCACTTAGAAAAGCCCCAAAGATTTTTAAAAGGGTCCAGTGACTGGCAGGGGAAGGAGGGACTGAGAAAGTTAATTCTTGTTTGTTCCTGACCCTAAACAACAATAGAACCCAACTTATTAATTTGAACACATCTTTTAAAATCAACCCACGATATAAAAAAAATAGCTTGAGAAATTTTGTTAGAACGTAAGCAGAAATGCACTTTTAAGCCTTCACATACCATTTCCATGTTTATACAGTGTTGTAAAAAAAAGTTGCACTGGGTATTGTGTTTTTCACAGGTGAGCCCTAATGCCACAAAAATTGACTGCAGAACTTGAAAAGCTGTATCTTCTAAGTTAAATGTTATTAATCTCAGGCAAAGATTCTTTACATCTACATGTTGGAATAAAAACAAGAGGGAAAGATGTAAGTTGTAAGATTCTGACAAGAGTTTATAAACATGCATTTTATGATAACCTCAGTAAAAGGGTATTAAGATGTGCATTTAAGCATATATTCAAGAAATATACTCTACCTACAATTCTGGTTCTATGGCTGCTGTATAAATAGGACACATTAATACATTTCATTTACCTTATATTCCCCACAACTTGTCATTAACAGACTAAAATAACAATCTATATCCCGAAATACTTGCAGGAAAATATACCTGGTATGCCTTCTTTACTAAACTTTATCTTCTCCAGAAGATTTTGTATATACTGAGGATATCCGGCCTTAGCAAGAGTAAAAATGATATCCATAGAATCTCTTTCAGAAAGATAAATGTCAGTCTTTTCAATATTTTTCAGTTCCTATATCAGAAAAATGTCATCTGTTAGTGTTGTTATAAATATCACAATTGCTGTTCTTTTATTTAATTTTGTGGGTAAGACAAAAATGAATCTAGCTGTCAATTATAGACTTTTGAGAAATGTAGCCCTAATTAAAACAATGGAAGAAAGTAGGCTTAATATGAAGCAAAAGACTATTTTACTGGCTTATGATCTGGCTATTAAAGTATGCAATTTCATGAACATTTAACTCAATTCAGCCATCTTCAATAGCTGCTAACTTCCCCAGTACTACGGTCAACAATACAGGTATCTTGTTATGTGTCTGTCAAATAAAAGAACACACAGTTTTCCAAAGAGAGCAGTACAGGTGAAACTCGAAAAATTAGAATATCGTGCAAAAGTTCATTTATTTCAGTAATGCAACTTAAAAGGTGAACCTAATATATGAGATAGACTCATTACATGCAAAGCAAGATAGTTCAAGCCGTGATTTGTCATAATTGTGATGATTATGGCTTACAGCTCATGAAAACCCCAAATCCACAATCTCAGAAAATTAGATTACATGCAATCAATAAAACAAGGATTGTACATAGAACAATATCGGACCTCTGAAAAGTATAAGCATGCATATGTACTCAGTACTTGGTTTGGGCCCCTTTTGCAGCAATTACTGCCTCAATGCGGCGTGGCATGGAAGCTATCAGCCTGTGGCACTGCTGAGATGTTATGGAAGACCAAGATGCTTCAATAGCAGCCTTCAGCTCTTCTGCATTTGTTCGGTCTCATGTCTCTCATCTTTCTCTTGGCAATGCCCCATAGATTCTCTATGGGGTTCAGGTCAGGCGAGTTTGCTGGCCAATTGAGCACAGTAATCCCACAGTCATTGAACCAGGTTTTGGTGCTTTTGGCAGTGTGTGCCTCTCCATTCTTCCTCCAGACTCTGGGTCCTTGGTTCCCAAATGAGATGTAAAAGTTGCTCTCATCAGAAAAGAGGACTTTGGACCACTGAGCAACAGACCAGTTCTGTTTTTCTTTAGCCCAGGTAAGACGCTGCTGACGTTGTTTGTTGTTCAGGAGCGGCTTGACAAGAGGAATACGACATTTGAAGCCCATGTCCAGGATCCGTCTTTGTGTGGTGGCTCTTGATGCACTGACTCCAGCCTCAGTCCACTCCTTGTGATGGTCCCCAACACTTTTGAATGGCCTTTTCCTGACAATCCTCTCCAGGCTGCGATCATCTCTGCTGCTTGTGCACCTTTTTCTTCCACACTTTTCCCTTCCACATAACTTTCTATTAATGTGCTTTGATACAGCACTTTGGGAACAGCCAACTTCTTTTGCAATTACCTTTTGAGGCTTTCCCTCCTTATGGAGGGTGTCAATGATGGTTTTCTGCACAACTGTCAGGTCAGCAGTCTTTCCCATGATTGTGATTCCTACTGAACCAGACTGAGAGACCATTTAAAGGCTCAGGAACCCTTTGCAGGTGTTATGGCTTAATTAGCTGATTAGAGTGGGAATATTGAACCTTTTCACAATATTCTAATTTTCTGAGATTGTGGATTTGGGGTTTTCATGAGCTGTAAGCCATAATCATCTCACTTATGACACATCACGGCTTGAACTATCTTGCTTTGCATGTAATGAGTCTATCTCATATATTAGGTTCACCTTCTAAATTGCATTACTGAAATAAATGAACTTTTGCACGATATTCTAATTTTTTGAGTTTCACCTGTATCTATAGAAAAACTCTCAGATTAATAACATGCCTACAAGTACCAAATACTGATTTAATACTGATATACTGCATTGGCTAATTATGTAAGCAAGTCTTAAGACAATAATACTAGACAGCTTATCATAAAATTGTCACTGCAGAATTCAAACCCATGACAGAGCTTAACACAGTTATTGCTTTGCTTACTAATAAAATTATTGTGGCTATCATTAACAACAGTTATAAGATTAATGAAGTGTTCTAAGTTTGATGGTTTCTATCTAACTGTAGACATTTGCCAATACACATGGACTGCAAAACAATGGGACTTCATAATAACCGCAAAGGACTAAAATAGAGTAAGTCTTCATCTATTTATACATGCTGAGCTAGCACAGCTCCTATTGAGTTTTTTGTAAGTTGTCTTTCTTTTCTTTCTGTGTCGTTATACCATTTCTTTCTGTCAGCCCCACAACTCCCTACTACTTTTGTACATGTGAAAGGAAATAAGTTTAGGCATGCATAATCAATGATTCCTTTAAAAAGGGGATACTTTTATAGACAATTAATTTTAATTAGGAACATTCTTATCCTAGACCTACTTCTATTTGCAGCATTGCCGTTATATTTATTTGTCTATATATGCAAGAGTATCAACTGCAGATACTTCTTGGATGAAAAAGATATACAGAATTAGCTTTAGGTGGCTCTGGTAATCCTAAATTGACAGGATATGGAAATTGGGCTTTACATGGGATTGTTGTATTTATTTTTATGTGTGTATTCATACAGCATTCCCTGTGCAATTCTAAAAGTTGTAGCTTTACAAACAAAGGGCATTACCTCTTCAATTCGGTTTATGTCACCTTTTTCAGCATATGCATTCAATAGTGCCAAATAAGTCTCCGAACCAGGTTCAATTTTAGTGTCTTTCATGACAGAAAGGATGTTGATTGCATTGTCCATATCTCTGAAACATTATGGAGAAAAATACAATACATATGTATTTCACTTATTTTAAGTATATATAGTGTCAAAATTACATGTATTTCACGACTGACATTTGTCCTTAGCCCATGAAACCAGAAATTCAGAATCCAACATTTATTAACATTTAAATAAATGGCTGTGTAAAAGGAAATGAGTGCAAAATTAAAGAATAGCTATAGCATATATTAGAAGAAAAGCATCAAGTTTTAAAATTCTATTTTTCTTTTATATAAGGTGCTCAGGAACTATGTTAAAAGATGAGAGTAAACTACTAAAAAAAAAGATTGAGATTCACGGCAAAAAAAGTATCAGAGTATATGAGATGTGGATATTTTCAGCAATTTGAGATTTGGACTGATCCAGTAATAAATATTCAATATCTCTCTGAAAAAACACTTTTATGTCAGAAAAATCCTTTCCAACAGCCCACTATAGGCAGCATGAGGAAAAAATATACAAGATGTCAATTATCTACTCATGCTGCTTCTCTTGTCTGTGGTTTGGAGTTTTTAAAACCTATCTAGCAAATTAAATGAGCATTTAATGTAATTTCATATGTGTGTAGGCCCTTAGGATGTTTCTTGGAACATTGATCAAGCAAACTCACAAATTCTAGCAGACACTCACACAAAGATATTGCTTCATTTTAATGAGCAGAGCTGCTTTTATTCAAGAAATCCTCATTCATATCAGAATGGGCAGAGATCTCTGAATAAGGTAAGGAAGTTCATTATGAAGCATACTTTATTGTAACTATTCAAGCTATTTAAAAATATACTTGCCTAATTAAGATTAAGCTTAGACAATGGTTTAAGGAGAATAAAAAACATAAATTACCCAGCTTTTGCATGACCAGTGACAAGGGCGCTGAAAATCAACTCTGTTATTGGGAGATCTTTGCTTTTCATAATATTAAGAATTTTGCTGCAAATGAAAACAAAATCAGAAATATTTTCTCTTGAAAATATGAAAAATGTATATAGACAGATAGTTAATAGACAGACAGAGGAATGACATCTACATTTATTTTGTTAAAAGAGCTATGGAACAATATTCTAAAATTTGATTAGCAAAAAAAAATACAGGTCTATCTACCATTCTGCCTGAGAATCATTTTTTTTAACCTCAAGGAGATATTTTAATTGAAATTCTTTGAGAGCCACAGGTGGATTGCTGGCTTCCCACTCATATATTAAGACTATGGCCTAATCAGGAAAATATTTGTTGAAAATTCTCCAAGATTTGGAGTAAGTTATACAGAAGTTATACTATACTCAATATAAACACAGATTGTCCCACAAGATTTATCTCAAGCTATTTGTTTATGTTGTTACCTGGATCCATCAATATCTCCCTTGTTGCAATAGGCAGCAATCAGTCGCTGATATGTGACCTGTAAAACAGAATTAAATATGAGAACTGTTATTTATCAAATAGTACAGTAAATAATGCCTTTATGAAATACCTACTCGATTGGGCTGGACATCTGTCTCTTCCATTTTTGTTAGGAATTCATCTGGAGAGAAATCATGTTCATTCTGGAGATAAACTTTTAGCAAAGCGTTATAATGGCTTACGTCAAATACAACACCTAAGTAAGAAATTGTAAAGAAAAATAAAATTCAGTACAATAAAATGTTCATACGATTGTTTGACACAACAGTAATATACAGAAAATGGACTAAAAATTAAAACACATCAGATTTTGGCAGTCTTGGTTATATATATATATATATATATATATATATATATATATATATATATATATATATATATATATATATATATATATCTGGATACTATTGATCACGAATGATGGGAACTGATTATCGTTGGTAGCAGATCCAATCTAAAATTTCTCCATTAAGTAGAGGAAGGGTAAGTTATACACTTTAGTACATGGCATACTGTACAATAGTTCTTGACATTTGATTTCTTTCAATTATTATTTTTTAAGTTTGGAGTAACAATGACTTATGGTTGGCACAAAAGTAACATAGGGAATTTAAGTCATTTAGGCAGGGGAGAAGGGGAAGGAAAAAAGTGAACATTCATATTTTTCTTTTGTAGCACCAAGTTGCAGTTTGGAGCTAAGTCTAAAGCATCCAAACTGATGCTGAACACCATAAGCCAGTGGTGGAGAACCTATGGCACGGGTGCCAGAGGCGGCACTCGGAGCCCTCTCTGTGGGCACACGTGCTGTTGCCCCAGCCTCGCCTCCCTCCGTGACCCCCTCCTCTCCAGCAGCCCCCCTGGAAGAGAGTCGCCCCCGAGCGTGGCCCACGCAGAGCAATGCAGCCAAGGACATGGCAGCCAGGCAGCGTAGACAAGACTCTGCCCTCAGGCCCCATCACGCACAGTTGATGCTACGGGGCGCAGGCAGAGGGTGTGGCTGCCATGGCGCTGCTGGGCGATCTGTAGCGGGCCCTGGAGACAGTGAGTGGCCCTGTGGGCAGGCGGGGTGGGGGCAGAGCGGGGGCGGGGCCAGTTTTTGGGCACTTGGTCTCTAAAAGATTCGCCATCACTGCCATAAGCTGTTATCCCAAAACTTTAAGAAATACTACCAGCTAGGTCAGTTAAGAAACCCAGGTGGAAAACTGCACAAAATTTCATCTAATAACCTGACAAGCAAAACACAAGATCAATAAACTTAAGTCTCAAAAGCAGTAAACGTAAAACTAATTTAACTGAAGATAAAATAAAAAGTTTGCTTTTACTATCAACCCCCTAGATGTCAGCATAGCTCTCAAAATATGGAAACCAACCTGAAAACTGTCATAGCAACCGGTATTAAAGAATGGTCAATACATAGAATATTATTAAGCCATTTATTTTTTTAAAAAAAATACATGCTGTTCTGTACGGTTTATTTTACTTAAAGAACATACCAGCATCTTTCAACTTTGTCCACATGGTATGAGCAAGGGCTGTTCTTTCATGTGGAGGTAGCTCAGGCAACAATGAGCCACAGCTTCTTAACAGCAGCAAGGCCTGGTTACCATTTGGAAATCCTAAATTAGAACAAAATAATTTGGAAATGCAACAACTTTCAACTTTCCATAAATAAGACGCTTTGAACAGTTTAAACATTCTAGTCTTTCTTTGTATCAATTAGTAATGAAAAACAAATCAAACTCTACAGAAGAGGAAAATATACAGTCTTAAAGACAGGAAGGTTTAGTATGCCCATGCATATTTGACTAGAGATACACTGAATTAAAGATATACCTGAACAGTTAGTCTTTGGCACACAACTATAATGGAGCCTGCCCCTTATAATCATATGTTGTGACAGTGGTAAATAGATCAGTCACATGACCAACCCTATTTTTGTGATGGTTTTTGCAGCAATTGTTAAGTAAACCAATGGAGGCCCAATCGTCAACATTTCAAATCAAGGACTTAAGGCTCTTTTTATGGGTCAGTTATAACTTTGAACAGTAAATAACTGGTCATAGCTTGAAGACTACTTGTTTTAAATTATTATGTATGTTGCATTATGCATCTAGCTATTATTATAGACCCTCATTAGACTTCTCCAAATTGTCTGGAATCCTGCTGGCCCATTTAGAATCATGAGCAACTTTTGTGGAAGCCATCACAAAACAGAGAGAGTCAATTTACAAAATGGCTCCATGAAGAAAAAGAAAACACTGAACATAGAATATTAGGAAAAGTATGGAATAAAAATCCACTACAAAGTAAAAACATACAAGACCAGAAGAAAGCCCATTTTGCCAAATCTTAGGGGGAAATGACATCTACAAACTATTCAATTTTAAATAAGATTTTAAACACTTAAATGGATACTGAAATTCAAAATAGTTTATAGCTATAAAGAACCACTGTATGGATTTGCAGGTTGAAGGGAGGAAGGGTATACTGAATTTTCTATTAAAGATATCTAGATAACTAAAACAACAATGGTTTTTCCTTAGTTTGATACTTTAGCCCAGTGGTGGCGAACCTATGGCATGCGTGCCAGAGGTGGCACTCAGAGCCCTCTCTGTGGACACGCGTGCTGTCGCCCCAGTCCTAGGCCTTCAGCTGGGTTTTATAAAACCTTTTCGCTTTAAGCAAAAAAAAAAAAAGTTCAATCAATTTCAACTTCTCATGGGAAAAAAAAGATCTTGCAAAGTTGGAATTGATTGATTGAACTTTTTAGTCCTACCCAGTCTGCCGTTACCACCGCAGCCATGCCCACCCAATTGGCCACACCCACCCAATTGGCCACACCCACCCGGCACTCGACGATGCATAAGTGGGTTTTTGGTTGCAGTTTGCGTACTCAGTCTCTAAAAGGTTCACCATCACTGCTTTAGCCTCTTGGGCAGAGGAGATATGTAGAAGGGGATTCTAACTTCTATAACATCACACTTGCAATATTTTTATGCATCACATCTACTGCTCACATACACAGAATTAAAATTCTTATTGTAGGCCAGGCATGTCAAACTGCCGGCCCACAGGCCGGATGTGTCATGCCGAAACTGCACCCACTCCATTGCTGGCAATGGGGGAAAAGTCACAATATGTCACGAGACGTCATGAGTTTGACATGCCTGTTGGAGGCCCTCTAAAACAAGACTCCAAAAGAAATACAAATGTTACATTTGTTAAAAAAACAATATCAATAATTAATATATTAACACAACATTTGCATTGGTGATGTTCAATAAGAATTAACATTAAGAAGACAACTCTTTACCTGTTTTGCAGGCATCATGAAATATGTTTTCTAACAGGGATTTAGTAATGCACCCATTTCTTCTGATAGAATTGTCCATTTTGTTAAATGCCCAGTCAAAAAACTGTATCTGCTTTTGTTGAATAGGGAACTGCTCTTGAACATCTCTGTTTTCTTGGACTGCAACTGTAAAGAGCCTTGTTGGGTACATTAGGAATCTGCAAATCAAAACAAAGTCTATGAGGCACCACAATACTTTCCTGTTAAGTAAAAATTACTACAAGCTACTTAATTTTATATCTAAAATGTTAACAAAGCAAAAGAACCCAAAGTTAACACCAGTCTGCTAGTTATCAAATCAATGGGCATTATCACTACAGCAATATTTCCACATTATGCACAGATTAAGGCCGTTTTTCACATATTAATGTAATCAAGGGTGTCATGCCAGTATGTGCTACCATATCCTTCCACCTTTCATCCCTAACCAGAATTTAAAACCAACAAATCTTTGCAATAAATTCCATTTTTTCTTAACCAAAAGTAGTAGCCCCACTAGATTCACATAACACAGGTCACTTGGATTTAGGAAGGTTCAGATTGGTAGAGAATGGGATTCTGTATGTGTCTTGATTCATACCCAAACATTGCCCCAGTGATAGGAACGAACCATTCATGATGGAGGAGAACCATTGCCACACAATACTCTCTGTTCCCAACTTTTACAGCTATTTTAGAAGGATATCATGATCAAGAAGGTATCAAACAAGACTAAGAGAGTCAACCTCCCACTATCCCAAACACAAAAGAGTGACCACTGCCATTTCGTGTCTATATCCATGACTGAATTTGAACTGAAAGGACCAGGATAAGCTCTCTGGAGTTGTAACCCTATTGCTTTCCCAACAATCTTCCTAAAAAGGAAAGTAAGAGATAGTCCAAGAATTATCCAAAACAACTTGAGGAATGGCTTCTTTGGGGTGGGGTGGAGTGGGGGCTAATACTATACCACTGCCTTTTTCATGTCTAATGACATCATCCCCTCTTGCAAGGGGATTTGCTACCCCTTGAACCTAACTTGACTTAGATGAGGGAACTGAAGGGGAACTCATCACATTTGCAGATGACACCAAACTGACAGGAGTAGCCAACACTCCAGAAGACCAACTAAGGATCCCAAAAGATCTTGATAAACTTGAACAATGGGCCCTATCCAACAAAATGAGTGTCAATGTGGAGAAAAGCAAAGTTTTACATTTAGGCAGGAAAAATCAAAGGTACAAGTACAGATTGGGCAAGAACTGGCTTTAAAACAATAACTGTGAGAGGGACCTTGGAGTCCTAATGGACAATCACTTAACCATGATCCAGCAGTGTGCAGCCGCCGCCAAAAAAGCTTATATACTCCTGGTTGTATAAACAGAGGCATAGAATCAAGATCACGCGAGGTATTAGTACCACTTTATAAAACCCTAGTAAGACCACACCTGGAATACTGCAGCCAATTTTGGTCACCATATCACAAAAAAAATGTTGAGAGTTTGGAAAAAATGCAGAGAAGAGCAACTAAGATGATCAAAGGCCTGGAGACTAAACATACGAAGAACGGCTGCAGGACTTGGGTTTGGCTAGTCTAAAGAACAGAAGAAATAGGGGAGACATGATAGCAGTATACCAGTATTTGAGGGGCTGCCACAAAGAAGAGGGGAGTCATGTTATTCACCAAAGCACCAGAGGGCAGGACAAGAAACAATGGTTGGAGACTGATCAAAGAGAAAAGCAACCTGGAATTAAGGAGAAACTTCCTGACAGTGAGGATAATTAACCAGTGGAATAGCTTGCCCCCAAAAATCGTGGGTGCTTCATCACTGGAGATTTTTAAAAAGAGGCTAGACAGTCACTTGTCTGAGATGGTACAGGTTCTCCTGCTTGAGCAGGGGGCTGGACTAGAAGGCCTACAAGGTGCCTTCCAGCTCTATGCTATTTGTCACCTTCCTGGTAGCATTTCTTCTCAATTCAAGAATATTAAGGCTGGGTTCACATAACACAGACATGTCAAACACAAGGCCCGGGGGCCGGATGCGGCCCGCAAAGTGGTTTCATGTGGCCCACGAAGCCATCCTGGAAACAGTGAGGGAACGGTCCCCACTGCCTTGGCCCTGGCCGGCCGGCAGCCAATGTACAATTTTGTGGTGG
The DNA here is from genome assembly GCF_001527695.2 of Protobothrops mucrosquamatus. Lineage (NCBI taxonomy): Eukaryota > Metazoa > Chordata > Lepidosauria > Squamata > Viperidae > Protobothrops > Protobothrops mucrosquamatus. The sequence continues at coordinate 733,359 of NW_015386501.1, read as the reverse complement.
CCATCTATGCTGAAATGCATTCAGTCTTAGCTCCACAAGGCCATCTGGAAACAGCGAGGAACCAGCCCCTGCCGCGTCGGCCCCACCCCCTGGGTGCATGCTGGGGAGGTGTCACCCTTCATGAGGAATGAAGAAATGCACCATCACCTGGAAGTGGCCAGCAAATGGCCCTCGCCTACTTCATATATCCGGCTTGATGGGCTCTGCCCTGGTCCCACCCATTTCTGCCAGAGATCCTCAGATCTGTCCCACTCCTGCCCAGGCCCCCACAGGCACCCTTGACGTGAATGATGTAGAGCTGGCCACGCCCACCCATTAGGCCACACCCACTCCATCCATGCCCACCCAGTAGGCCGCACCCACCCGGTCCCCCGAGGGCAACCGCAATGCTGATGCGGCCCTCAATGAAATTGAGTTTGATACCCCTGACATAACACATTAAGCCAGTGATGGCGAACCTTTTAGAGACCGAGTGCCCAAACTGCAACTTAAAACCCATTTATGTATCGTTGGGTGCTAGGTGGGCATGGCCCATTGGGTGGGTATGGCCCATTGGGTGGGTGTGGCCAATTGGGTGGGCATGGCCCATTGGGTGAACGTGGCTGTGGTGGTAACTGCAGACTTGGTGGGATTAAAAAGTTCAATCAATCAATTCCAACTTTGCGAGATCTTTTTTTTTCCCACGAGAAGTTGAAATTGATTGATTGAACCTTTTTTTTTTGCACACGATGGTGGAGACCTAAAGCGAAAAGGTTTTATAAAACCCAGCTGAAGGCCTAGGACTGGGGTGATGGCGCACGTGCCCACAGAGAGGGCTCTGAGTGCCACCTGTGGCATGCGTGCCATAGGTTCACCACCACGGCTTTAGGCTTTCTATAGTCTTTCCATCTGGGTGTTAATTTCTTTTGCCTATGGTGCTATTATTTACATATGGTGCTATTATTTATTTAATAAGGTATAATTAGCTGGATTCACAAAGCATTTTCAACCATGGACTCTGCTTTACAAAATAAATGCTTCAGATCCACACAATCATACTAAGCCAAAACTAAACAAACCACAATAGAGCTTTAGTGCAGTGTGAGAACCCAGCCTATGAATAGGTTTATACAACGTACTAAACAATGGCTTGATTAATGATAGCCTACTAAAGTAAGAAAGAAGTGAGTTATCCATTGCATTAGGCCACAAATCATAAAAGCTAGGTTTATTCACTGTGCTAAGCCTTCATTTATTACCTTAATAAATAAATGAACAACCACCATATGTTTGTTTTTGATTTATTTTTTTAATTGGATTCTCCTTATCTAGTTTTAGGATCTATGTGAAGAACAGATCACATTTTAGGTTATATTTACACAAAAATTTTGAAAATTCAAGAGAGTTCACAAACTTTTAAGCATCACTAGATAGCTATACCAAAGCAACTTTTTTCTGAGCACAAGAGAATCCTGCCTAGGAAGCATCTATATTTCTTTATAAACTACAGTGAAGCAGAATGAATGTTAAACATCCATGTAAAGGAAAGAAAAATGTCATTCCCATACTGATTCCCAGGAGAATAATTCCTTTAAAAATATATGATAGGCATGTACTCCAGGAGAAGAAACCCTGCAAAATCTTGCAATTCTTAATGTCAAATTGGGTCCCCAGGGACAACAGCATAAACAAGCTTATTCTAAATTTAAATTAAACGTGGTTTAAATCAAAGCATTTTAAAGAAAACCAGAGAGCAAACTCTTGTCCACAGTCTACTTTATAGTTCATAAAGTTTACAGTATGGTAGAACATCAAACATGGGCCCCAATTTCATTCTGCAAAATCCAGTCCTAGGTCTTTGTTTATGAACTTCAGCCTAGAATTGTATTTAAACAAATAAAAAGGTAAAAAATAGAGGACAGGTTTCCAGTGATGCATAACTATGCTCAAGAAGTGCCAATAATCCATACTTGTGCTAGGTCATAGTGTTTCTCAACCTTGACAATTTTAAGGCATGTGGACTTCAACTCCCAGAGTTCCACAGCCAGCATTGCTGGCTGTGGAACTCTGGGAGTTGAAGTCCACATGCCTTAAAATTGTCAAGGTTGAGAAACACTGTGCTAGGACAAGTTTGTTATGTGGATCAGTTAATACTTTGATAATTTACAGATAAGTGGACTTCCAAGTTCAGGAGCTATGTCTATCTGGCAGCATGGTGAGGAAACCAGGGCATTCAAGTTGATGCATAAGAGGTATGTCAACCACATGGCAACATGCCTGCTTGGACAGCCACAGCGGCTTTACCTGTTCCAAGCACAGAACTAATTGGATATGAGAGCAGTCTCAGTCCTTGGATGAGGTGATGATACCAGAAAGAATAATTTACAGGTATTAGGAGTACCTTTCAGGACAAAACAGATCTGTACAAAAAGAATATACAATGCCTAAGCGAAGAGGACACTAGAATGATGGCAAGTAATACTGAAAATAATTGTAAACAACTTTTAATCTAATTCTTGAGAAAAGCCAACAAAATGAAAGTTCAGGGGGAAAAAAATTCCTAGAGAATTTTTATATACATCTTAATAACCATTCCAAGGGGGGCAGCGGAAGAATAAGAAATAAATGTAGTTAATCAAGTCATAAGGTCAGAAAGGTAAAGGTGCTTGCCAAATAAACTCCAGGCGTAATAAGACTGTTCATAGGTCCTTATATGTAAATGCCAGACCCCTCCAAGACAAAACAGTACAGTACCTGGCATCAGAAGAAAATACAGACCTTGAAGAAATCTAATGGAGTGGTATATAAGCAATGAAGTTGTTTCTGCCCTCTATAGAAAGGTGTACTGGGGAGAATTTGCTCTATATGTCAAAAAGGATCTGGTGCCATAAAGCACAATGTATAGTAAACATAGCCAGGCTAACAGGAACATAATATTAACAAAAGGCTAGGAAGAACAGCCATATTTAAGCAACTGGAACTACATGAATGTTGAAATCAGGTGATAAATGTGGTGAGGTCATTCCAAGCTGGATTAGTGATTTTCCAAATGATGCCGGATTATACCTTCATAGGCATCATAGTCAATAATTACATGATTCAGTTTTCTACCACTGAATTATAGACACAGGACTGCATGGTTAAATACCCCTACAAAACACGCCATCTTGATAATAAAAAAATACTACCAGTGTAACGTAATGGCAGCACTCAAAGCCTTAGTGTAGGGGAGTCAAACTGGTAGCCCGCGGGCTGAATGTGTCACGCGCAGGCCACGCCCACCCCGGGTCCAAAGGCAAAAAACATCACGATACGTCACAATACATCACATGACACGATCAAGTTTTACATCTGTGCCTTAGTGACTAAATGGTGACTTAAATCTTGTTTTGAAATGTTTTTAACTAGTGTACAGGTAGTCCTTATTTAACATCAGTTTTTTCAGCTGAATGAAAGGTCCTTGTAGTTGTGGCCATCACATCCCTGCAGTTCTGCAATTTGGACACTCAGTAATCAGCTCACAATTATGTGGTTGTAGCCTCCCATGGCCATGCAATCGCTATTGCAACCTTCACTGCCAGCTTTTGACCAACAAAGTCAATGGGGAAGCCAGCAGGTGATTGCCAATGGTGGTCACATGACTCTGGGACACTGAAACTGCACAGGTTTCACCTAACAACAGCAACTGGGATTGCTGAAACTCCCATTGTAAGTCAAAGCAGTCACATAATGTTCTGTCTTATGACCATGTCACTTACCAACAGAGCAGAGTACCCAGTCCCAATTATCATCAGTAAGCAAGGACTACCTGTATACAGTTCTGGTCTCTGTAAGGATATTGAAAAGTTAGCTCTAGGAAATGGCAGGCAGAACAATGTGCTGAACAGAGCAACCTTGTAATTGCTGCAATATTTAGAAATTTAACTTTAGGGGGAGGAAGCAAAGGATAAAATAGTTATAAATTTAAGCAAGATATGGAAAGCACAGATAAAGGAAAACTCTCCAGCCAGATTCCCTCAACACACTAAACTAAAATGTGACTAATTATGTCAATCTAACTAAATAGTTGATTTATTGTTTGGAGCAATATTTCTCACCCTCAACAACTTTAGATGTGTTGTGTTTAATTCAAATTGTTGCTGGGGTGGAGAAACACTAGTTTACAGTGTTGCATAAAGAGGTAGTTGGATTAATTCAGTAAAGCATGGTTCACTTAAACAAGGAGTAGGTAATAAAAATGCATCTTCCTTTCCATAGTATTAGAATCCAAGGATGCTGGCTATGCTTGAACGGTGGAATATTCAAGCCAGATAAAAGGAGGGTTTTGTTTTTTTTCCAGAACACCACATATTTAATGATGGAAAATCACTGACTCAATCCGTAGCAACGACTACCAGGTTAGGCAGAGGTTGGTTAAAGGGAAAAGAACAATAGCCAAATACTCTTTTCAGACCCAGAGACGGTTTGCCTCTGAAAACCAACTCTTTGCTGCGTACTTTACTCTGCAACTACAGTAATGCGGAACTAATAAAAAGAGGACACCGGACTTGATGGGCCTTCGGTCTGGTCCTCCAGCTAGCAAGTCTGACCCGGGCCAGATCGGCATGGCCTGTTCCAACCTACCATTCCCGCCATCCATTGGGCTGGATTACAAGCCCCATAATCCGCCACGGCCGAGGAAGCCTGCAAAAGCGTGTTGCAGACCTAAAACAATCTGGGCTGCAAATACTCGGACGATCGTTAGAAAGGAGCAAAGAGATACAACACCACCCTCCCAAGTGTCTCCACTCCCGGCCTGAGAAGCGGCGTGCTTTCCTCGGGGATACTCACGCTCTGCTGGGGTTGCTATTAAAGTTGCGGAGGGTGGCCGAGGACATCGGCGACGGGAGGGGCCCCGGAATGGCGCGTCCCCCTCGCCAGAGCAACAGGCGTGAACGAAGCCACACGGCTGACCTGAGCAACCCCGCCATGGCTTTTCACGCACGCTGGTGCAGCAAAAGAACGCAGCGGCCGAGGGGGAACACGTGACCGGCAGGAGGTTGCATTCACCGAGAAAGACGGGGGGGGGGGAGCGTCTTGGGAAGCGCTTTGGCAAGATCCGGTATGCTCGAACGGAGGAATACACTACAAGAAACCCAGATGCTGGAGAAATTGTGTGACTTATCCTGAGGCGTTAGGATTATTCTAAAAACATATCCGCGTTTTCTTTTAAGCCCCAACAGTTATAATACATCCCTTTAAAAAAAATGGAACAGTCCAAAACGGATTTACGTAGCTCAAGGACAAGCACGAAGTGCGGCTCGGGCCACTCAGAATGGAGCCCGAAGTTTCAGTCTGCAAATTATTTATTATTGCCCCTGGTAGAGTTACGTTTTCAAAAGCCGCAGCAAGACTTGTGTTAAAAATAAAAACCGCGCAGTCCAGAGACGGACCAATTCAAAGAGGTTTTCGAGATTCAGCTATGACTCAAGAGCCCTTAAACTCCGGGAAAGCTATTTGTCGGCCTTCCCCTTACTTTCGCTTCTTGCAGGGGAAGGCACGTGAGCCTCCCCACTTGCGCATGCGCTTTAATCACACGCACTCTGATTTTAAAAAATTGCCTAGACCGCGGGAACAAAATAACCAGCGAGCTCTTTGGTTTACCCAGTTTCTTGGCGGTCGTTGGAAGGCGAGGCGCGCCTGTTTGGATTAAAGAATACAGCCGCGCTTCGATTTAAATCCGAACCGCAGTGAGCCTCCCCAGCGAAGGGGAAGCTTAATCGACAGTATAATGAATCTCGCTTTATCTATCCCAGGGGTAGGCAACCTCGGCTCTTTTATGACTCGTGGACTTCAACTCCCAGAATTCCTGAGCCAGCATGGCTGGCCTGAGGAATTCTGGGAGTTGAAGTCCACGAGTCATAAAAGAGCCGAGGTTGCCCACCCCACCCCGACCTATCCCAATGCTTCCGGCAAACCACGATTCTAAGATTTCTATTCTAAAAGATGACCAGGGAGGCTAAAACATAAGGAACGGTTGCTGGAACTGGGCATGTCTAGTTTAATGAAGAGAAGGACGAGGGGGCACATGATAACAGTGTTCCAGTATCTCAGGGGCTGCCACAAAGAAGAGGGAGTCAAGCCATTCTCCAAAGCGCCTGAAGGCAGGACAAGAAGCAACGGATGGAAACTAATCAAGGAAAGAACCAACCTAGAACTAAGAAGAAATTTCCTGACGGTTAGAATTTATCAGTGGAACAATCTGCCTCCAAAAGTTGTGAATGCTCCAACACTGGAAGTTGTCTGAAACGATGTGGGGTTTCCTACCTGAGCAGGGGGTTGGACTAGAAGACCTCCAAAGTTCCTTCTAACTCTGTTCTATTTTAATTATACCGCTGTTGGTGCTCTTGCTTGAAAAAAATACATTGCATTGAGAAGTTTTCATTTAGTATCTGGCCATACTTTAGTTCGGAATAAGCAGATGCATCAACTCCAAATCTACAAAATATTCTTAATGTACAATGTGTTGGTGGTACAAACTCTGGTGCACTAAAACCTGCTTGGGTGGGCACAAGCAATCTGTGAGGACTAGCCTTAGTTTGCCAACTAGTGGTAGAGCTTGACCACCTGCTTCCCTTGCACCCTCCCCCTCGGGGGGGGGTGTCTGATTTCTATAAGGTGACCTTAACCTTAAAAAGGTTTTCCGGATTGAGTTTCCTCAGAGGTAGAAATGGTATTACTGATATTTGGGCATATTCTACCTGGTTGTGCTATATTTCCCAGTTTGGTGTATAGTTAAGGTGGTGGCTTAGAAACCAGGATGCCAGACCATCGCATCCCTAAACAGCTCTTCTATGGTGAGCTGTCTCAAGGAAAGCGATCGCACTGGGGACAAAAGAAGCGATACAAAGACACGCTGAAAGCATCTCTCAAGTCCCTGGATATCGACACCATCTCTTGGGAATTTTTGGCGCATGATCGACCGACATGGCGTACCCTGGTTTACCAGGGTTGCCAGACATATGAACACAGAAGGACAATCTTGGC
>NW_015386501.1:720326-726254 GCF_001527695.2 Protobothrops mucrosquamatus | reverse complement strand
TAACACTTAGACCTACGTACTGCTCTATAGTGCTTTTAAGCACTGTCTGAGCTGTTTACAATGTCAGCATATTGCCCCCCACCCCAGATCTAGCTCCTCATTTTACCGACCTCGAAAGTATGGATGTCTGAATCAACCTCAAGCCCTGTCAGGATCAAACTCCAGAGTGTGAGCAAAGTTAGCCTGCAATACTGTGTTCTAACCACTGCACCATCAGGTCTGAGGTATGATCGCTAACTTAAGATACTTATTAAAATGTATTTATTATATTTAATATTTCTTAACTACCCATCAGAGATTAAATAATAAAGGTGACATAAAAATCTAACAAATTTAACAAAGAAATATTTTGCATATTTTTTAAACTCCCCTCCCTAAAACCAAGGTGACAAACATACTTAATATTTCTGCCTCCTATTTTCACAGATGAAATTGATACTGATTCTGAAGATCATTTAGAAGAATGTGATGGGGACACTGAAAAAGGATCATGAAACTAAGGAAGAGGAAGAAATAATAGCAGATGCTAATTATTTTCTAGGAAAGACAAAATTATGAACTAATAAAGTAATCCATGTTAAAAAAAAATAAAAGAACAGCTCACAACCTTTTAAGATATTTGCCAATGGTTATAAGTGATTCATGTTTGGCAAAAACTAGTTGTATATTGTTGGAATTGTTTGTCTAGTGTTGATATTCTTGAGATTGTTGTTAAATATATCAATCGGTAAATTCTTTGGAGAACAAATAGAGATGGAGTAGAGAAATTCAGTCTTGTGATGAGTATTAAAAGATTAAATTTCTAATGGGTTGTATGCAGTTTAACATAATCAGAAATAAGGAAGATCAAGTTGCTTCTGAATTTGAAATATTCACTAAATGTATACTCAACTACCAAAAGAACTATTCTGTAGGAGGAAAAAACCCTACAACATTACATAAAACATCCACAGGCTGTAATATAACTACAGATAATTGGTTCAGTAACACATAGGCTTAGTTGAGGAACTAAAGAAGAAATTGTCTTACGGCGATACCCTTAAAAAAAAAGAAAAATACAGCTGCCACCCACATTTATTACAACCAAAGATAGAGAGGAACACTCAAGCCTTTTGGCTTCATAAAGACACTATTGTATATCCCAAAGGAAAAAAAAATTCTTGTGTCTAGTTTATGTGCTGACAAATTAATCCTGATTCTGAAAAAAAAGCCTTCACAATTATCTTTTACAATAAAAGGAGGAGTGGACATTGCAAATAAAATGCTTGCCATGTATCTTCTGTATTTTGGGAGCTGTAGAAAATTTTGAGTTTTATGCAAATACATTTTTTTCATATAAAGAGGCAAATTAATGTCAAATATACAAATATATATTGTTCTTTATAATTACCTTTCTCACACACATTTTTAAATGTCATAGAAAGATAATTATAGCATTTCTGGTACTGTCATCATAAGCATTCTGCCTGATAGAAGATTTCAATCATGCTACAATCCAGCTTCCAATATAACAGAATAGCAAAGTAGGAAGGGACCTTGGAGATCTTCTAGTCTAACCCTATACCATTTCAGACAAATGGTTGTCCAATCTCTTCTTAAAAACCTTCAGTGTTGGACCACTCACAACTTTTAAAGGCAAATTGTTCCATTGATTGTTCTAACTATCAGGAAATTTCTCCTTAGATCTAGGTTGGTTCTCTACTTGATTAGTTCCATTTTACAGAATGCAGAGTAACAGAAGAAACCTGGGAGATCTAGGCCAACCCCCTGCACAACCCAAATAGCACGGTTGTATCAAATGCCTTACTGAAGTCCAAGTAAATTATATCCACAGCATTTTGCTGGTCCACTAATTTAGTCACTTCACTTAGTCATTTTAGGCGATAGTTTATGAGAACAATCCAATCACACAACAATCCAATCACAACAATCCAAAGCTCTTTTGTGGGGATGGTGCCTCAAAATGCTTGTGGATACTTTAGTATTTGTGAACTACTTAATCCTCCTCTGATAATTCATCTGCATTGATTGTTAACATCCTATTTTTGAGTTTTGTCACAAATGTATGAATATAAAACTGCCTTGTACCAGCACAAAAAGTTGACTTGAAATCTGCTGTAACAGTAACATAGACTATAAATCATGTTGGTTACTCATTGTAGGAATTCAGTACTATCTGAAGAGCAACAGGCTGGGAAAAGCTGATCATATGCTGAATCTACTGAACCCAAGTTTGATTGTCAAATAAAGATATTAATACTGCTTCATGGAATCTCTTTCAGTCTTTAATACAATTAAAAGGATAATGGGATTGCATACATTCAAATAAGTAATTTCAAAGTAACTTCATGTTAACACTATAAACACTGATAAAATCTTTCTTACGTATTATAAACTACACATTCCAGACTGTTTCATGAAGATTAATACTTAAATATCTAGAACGGGTCCTCATCATCATTTAGGGGAGATATTTATCACCATTCATTTTGTCCATGCAAATTATCCCATCATCCTTGTGCTTTCTGTTTAATGGAATATGAAACTATTTGTGATTTTAAAAAAAATCAAAAACTCTTCTGAGTAGCTTATCTTGCAAAATATCAGAACAGAAGAAATTGAGTACAGGTAGTGCCTGACTTACAACCACAATTGAGCCCAAATTTTCTGTTGTTAAGTGAAACATTTGTTAAGTGAGTTTTGCCCCATTTTACAACCTTTCTTGCCACAGTTCAATGAATCACTGCAGTTGATTAGTTAGTAACTCAGTTGTTAGTGAATCTGGCTTCCCCATTGACTTTGCTTGACAGAAGGTCACAAAAGGGGATCACATGACCTTGGGACACAGCAATGGGAATAAATATGAACCAACTGCCAAGCATCTGAATTTTGATCACATGATTATGGGGATGCTGCAAAGGTCGAAACTGAAAAATGGTCATAAATCACATTTTTCAATGCCGTTGTAACTTTGAACGGTCACTAAATGAACTGTTGTAAGTTGAGGATTACCTGTGTCAGGTTTACTCTGGAAGACAAAATAGCAACTCCCTTCTTTTCACCTTTTCTGATTAATTTACATTACGTTATATTTAATCCCAGAATGTGATTTGAGAGGGAAATGGGGTACCTGATTTTTTTTTTCATTAAAGCATCCAGCAGTCTGACCAAGCAGAATGAACATTAACCTTCAGGACTCTGTTATATGATTACAGTAGTATACACCCAACAGACAGATAGACAGACATTTATATCAGCTACTACATAACATATGAAAGATTCAGTCCTTAGCTCTTATTCCTTTTTCTTCACTGTTGCCATACTCGTTTCGTATGTGGTATTGTGTTTCTGTCACTCTGTTCTGGACTCCATTAGAGTTATCATTTGGTACCTAAGACTGCTACCTGTATTAGCAGTCTAATACAGGTGGCACATGTATTGTTTGGCTGCTGCGTGATGTGATATTTGGCCCATTTAGAACTTTGTTGTGGACAGCATTTTAACTACAAATTAGGGCTACAATACTCCAGTTGGCCACTAGGTGGAAACAAAGACTTAGAATTTTTTGTATTTCTTTGTTAACCTCTAATGTAATTTTTGTTTTCAATCCAGATTTGATAGCCCTACAGTATACTACACTAATGGGACAGGCTCTCCAGAATTTCTGAGAGCTCTATCTCATATCGGTCCATTTCTTTGTTAAAATAAATCCCATATTTTAATCTTATCCTCTGCAACTATATCTTACTTGAAGCCATTGGCTTGGGCTAAGAGAAAAATCAGGATGACTACTAGAAGCAAGAAGATTTTACAGCCTAACTGAAGGTTCTTCTCCACAAACAGAGGTGCAGCGTCTCAGTGACTTAATGACGCTGGAGATGGTCTCAGCTCCGATGCTTCGATCCCAAGCACTGCATGGCACCTGCCTCAGCTTCTGTCCACCTAATAGTTTGAAAGCATGTTCGATGCAAGTAGATAGATAGGTACACTTTGGTGGGAAGACAAGCTGGTGCTCTGTGCAGGCAGTCAGATTCCTGATGGCTCTGAACCTTACTTTTTGCAGTGTCCATTTGCAAGGCAGGTCCGGAAAGGGAGGGGGCCTTGGGTGATGCTGTAGGAAGACCCATTCACCTTTCTCTCTGGTGCAAAGCCAGCTTGCCCTCCTGTGGTGCACCTTGGGAAGTGTGCAAACATGTCCTGTAACCCGGGTTGGTACCTTGGCAAGCCAAATTACGACTCTGCCATAGCATTGTGGCCTCCTGGCTACTGTAACAATGCCATATGATCGTCATCATCATCCACTAATACAGGGGTAGTCAACCTTGGCTCTTTTATGACTCGTGGATTTCAACTCCCAGAATTCCTGAGCCAGCTTAGCTGGCTCAGGAATTCTGGGAGTTGAAGTCCACGAGTCATAAAAGAGCCAAGGTCGACTACCCCTGCACTAATAGTTCTTAAATCAAAATACATTTTACCTGTCCTGCCTTCTTTGAATTTTTGTGTACAAAATAAAAAATAGAAGCAACAATGTTATAGAGAATCTTTACCCTCACTACATACCCCTGTATATATTATATAAGGCATCACAATGGCAGGACAAAAGCTGTTTTGAGATATAACCTTAATTAGCTTGGGGAGAGCATTCTCTGACTTGTTCAATGGGATCTGTGAGTGGGACAAAGAAAAGGAATGCCATGCATATCATGACAACATTATGACATCTATGGCATTTTCGTAACAGCATCATAGTACATGTGACATTTTCTGTAGCTTGTAATAGATGTCTTTGTATAAAAGTATTTTACACATTGGCTGATCTCATGTATTGTATAACGCTACAGTGTTATGAATTGACTTAAACTTAATGTTTCACATGAATCCAGGCGTTGTGTTTTATAAATCGTAATGTATTGCTTTAGGTGAAGTGTGACTATTTAGTATATTCAACAAACACTTGTTAAATAAACTGTAACATAGTGCAATGTGTGAAGAGCATATTGTGCTGAGAACTTCTGTTCTGACATGTTATGCTAAAATTACTACCGTGTTTCCTCGTAAATAAGACCCACCTAGAAAATTATCTCTAGCCTGATTTTTTAGGGTGCGCCTAATATAAGCCCTACCACAAAAATAAGCCCTGGGATTGGGCATGACCAGCACAGGAGGCAGTGAGCGAGCTGCAGCCTGCGCAGCATAGATAAGTCCGAGCTCAGAGGCAGAGGCGGGGGGAGGCAGGCGATCTGCATACACGGTGTGGCCACCTGGCTTGCGGGAGGCTCATGTGGTGGCACCAGCAGCAGGCAGAAGCAGAGGCACGGGAGGGCAGGTAACCCTGACATGCTACCCGCTCCATCCCACCGTCTCTCAGCCTGCCTGGGCCGTGCTGAAACAGGCAATCCCAATGTACCACCCACTTTCCCACCATCTCTCACGGCCGAGAGGTGGGATGGAGTGGGCAGTGCCTCGGGATCGCGTGCCACAGTGCAGCCGTGGGCAAGCCGAGAGACGGTGGGATGGAGTGGGCGGCGCATCTGGATCCCCTACCTCCCCTTGTGCCTCTGCCTCTGCATGCAGGCTTACCTGCACTGTGTCAAGGGGCCTGCGGGCTGCAGCTCCTGCCAGACACTGTCGGCCCCCTCTCACTTGCTGCTTCCATGTGCCGCCAGGGGGTAGGGCGCCCGGCCGGGCTGATCACCCTGATACTGTGTTTCCTCAAAAATAAGCCCTAATACGTCTTTTGGTGTCAATATTAAGAGCGGGTCTTAATTTGGGGAAAATACAGTAAGAAAATTTGAGAATGAATGCTAACATAGCAGTGATACTTTTATCATCCCCTCCCCATCTGCCATTAAGTAATATTTTGCCATTGAGTACTGTAGCATCTTTCCAAAGAGAAATTGGGGGCAAAAATATGGAATTTTGTTAATG